>NC_045148.1:24034600-24138743 GCF_008831285.2 Nymphaea colorata
ACTAATTAGTCATTAAATTGGAATAAATAACACGCTAAAGATCATGATAGTAAAGAGTTCAATACTAGTGCATGTGATGCAACTTGTAGAGTTTCCCAAATCATCATATTTAAAAAATATCGAATACAATTTACAAGACTAACAAAGCGGTAACTGTAAAAATGTGAAAGGATAAGATGGGAATATGAGTACATCCACAATATATTTCTTTTATGGACAGTGAACTGGAAGAAAGCTCAGCAGAAGAATGTATGGGCATCATAAACAACAAATTCGAGCTGTTGCATTTTCCAATCATTGTTCACCATGTGGCGTCAAATGGTGCATGCATTCTCCTGTGTATTTTCCATCACTGGGAAAAGATAAATATTTTACTTTCAAAAAACATAACTTCTTTAATTGCTATACCCAAAATAATAATAGTCAAATTAGGCCATCATGCTGTCAACTACTAAACATGGCAGCATGTACAAATTAATACCGTTAGATGTTATTGTATTAAATAACAATGACAATTGATATTATTGTTATTGGTATATAATGGTATATGACTAATTTTCAACTAAGACGGAACAAGAAAGGGGAACTAACATGACAAAAAGGTTTTATACGTCTTCAACTATTATATGTCCATTATCAAATAAAGAAGTCAGTTTTCTTACCAATTCATCCTTCACATTTTTAATTTGTTTCTTGGACAATATCAGTAGCTTGATCTTTAAAACCTTGCAATAGGTTGACAGAGATGAACCACTACAAAGTTCATGTTTCACAATCAACAGCAAGTTGCATGCGAGGCATGTACATCAATGGAACTAGAGAGCTCACAATAGAAAGGACCATAACTAGATTACCTACTTTATCATGTATTGAAAAGATCCATATACGAGAGCAAAACCTGGTTCTCAACATTCATGTAATTCATGGAATCAGATCAGATTCAGTATTAAAAATTGGCATCCGATTAAATTCAGATTGAGCTCAGCATCAAATAGATACCCAATCAGATACCAGAAAAAAAAGATAATGGATATCTAAACCCAAATTTATTGATCTGGATCTAAATAATATATTTTATTCTACATTATTGTAAATTTATAAATCTGAACCCAAATTTGAATCCCCAGTTTCAATTAATATCACCCTAATCTAAAACCAATGCAAACTTGCTCGAGCACTTGGCAAGGTTTGGGCCACCTCCAGATCCACTGCAACTGACATTTTGTTCATAAGCCTTCTTAATTTTATAGCTGCATTTTTTCATCAAGACCCACGACATCTGGTTACATGTATGGTGCATAGCCTTTAGAAAATGACAAGTGCCCCCTGCCCACTTGTACTAGCTCCTTAGCCTACTTTTTGGGTACTTGGCATCCATGGGAGCCTGTGCACAAGCTGGGCATATAACCAGCTTTTGAATATCCACCCATGTCATCGACACTATCTAAACACTTGAGAGAGAGAGAATAGAGAGCTTCTCAGTGATGGAAACCGGGAAGGGGAGCACATGAAGAAGGGGTAGAGAGTTTATTTCCTCTCTTAAGTGTAAAGTGTGTTGCAGGCCGCCTCATGAGCTTGTTGTTGCCAACTCCACCATCATCAAAGTTGTCGTCCTCTTCTAAAGAGATTTACTAGAGAAAGTATGATTTAGCAATTTCCAACTTTCAAGAGGCTGTGAAGCTCAAACGGAAGATGTTAGGGCCTTCTGCTTCTAGGGATCTATTACAAAATGAAAACTAATTCTTAAAGCTGTGTATTAACTTTGTTTTCTTTACACCTATTGTAAAGGTGTAAAATTGAATTGTGGTGTTCTTTGTCAAGCATGTAGAATTCTCTAGAAGTTGAAGGCATGATTCTGTGTAATAGAAAATATTCTTTCATGCCTGTATTTGATTTTGTACAAAAAGAGGTATAAATATGTGAAAGGAAGAAGTGCACGATGCAAATATCGTGGGTGAAGATGAGCCAGCCGAATGTCATGGGTGAAGATGAGCCAGCCGAATGTAGTGGGATAAGATGAGCCAGTCAAATGTCGTTGAAACCAAAAACCATGGTGACTTAAAACTAGTGACTTTCTTAATCACGTGCACTGTTTCTGGCATCCAGCGGTTCAGGTAGCATTGCCGACCTTCCACGATCCTCCAGCAGTCATCCCAAAAAAGTTCGAGCAAGCATCGATCCAATCCCTACGATTGGAGGATTCCCTGCATTCTCTAGAGTGGTTCTTTGGTGAACCTACCCCTTTCACTACTGTTTGTGATGTCGACCACCTTTTCCTGTCAAACTTCATGGACAACATCCCCAAAGGAAGGTGAACCTAACAAGCCAAGCTCGATCACTGAGGTAGCCTCTCACAGCTGGAATCCTCAAATTCGTGGCCGTCCCTCTCTTTGTTTCAAGTTTCTTGTTGCCCTCTATTTCTTCACTTGCCACCACTGGTGTCGACCCCCATTGGGCCCCAAAAGGGTCAAACAGCATCGTCAGGCCGTTGGTGACTCCTGCTCGACCTGTGATGTGATCAGAGCTAGCCAGAATATCCAGATTTCCACCATCTTTCCTGTGGCATTTTATCTTCTCCTTTGCATGGGAAGTCGGGTATTGAGTCCTCAGCATTAAGGAGGAGTCATGGCCGACAAAGGAAAGAACAATGAGCCAGGAAATATCAATGGCCATGAAAATGCCCAGGTGATATTTGATCTCTTCTATTTGCATCATTCAGATAATTTTGAAAGTTGGTTAGCATCTGAACCACTTATCGGTGAGAACTATGCAATCTGGAGCATAGTCTTGATCGTGGCTCTATCAGCCAAAACATGTTAGGATTCATTGATGGGACTATCATTGAGGCTAAAGAGGATGAACATAATCGTATGTTGTGGGTACGATGTAACAATTTGGCTCTAGCATGGATTCATGCTAGCATCGCTTATGCTTCCTCAGATCAAGTAATATGGAAGGAGTTAAAAGAAAGATATACTCAGAGTCTTGCACCAAGAGTCTTTCAGCTACATAGTTCAATACATCGATTACAACAAGAGTCCATGTCTATTACTACATATTATACAAAACATATTGTATAAAAATCAAAGTGCTTTGGGAAGAATTAAATTACTCCAATTCTGTGTCTGCGTTCATGTTGGGGCATAAAAAATTATTCAGATCAAATCCAAAGAGAACGTGTAATTCAGTTCCTGAAGGGACTGAATGACTCATATGATGCTATTAGAGGACAGATTTTATTACTTGTCCCTTATCCACAGTAAACAAATTATGTGCTCTAGTCTTGCAGGAGGAACAACTGCATAAAGCAAGATTCACGCTGTTAGCCTCTCACACCACCTTGGCAATATCACACAATCATATTCCCAAAGCAACATAACTTGAACAAAGTTTCAAGTTTCAATGAAATAAAGAAAGACATCAAAGATGACCAATCTGTAGCTATTGTCATAACACAGGTCATGTGAAAGATAAATATTTCAAGTTGAATGGCTATCCTCGAGGACATCGATTCCATGATCCCAACTTTCGACCACCACTAGCTGCAGCTACCATTCATAATCCAAGGCGGGTGGACCTCCATGCAAGCAATGGTACTAGTTTCTCTGGCAGCAACGGTCAAACTTCCAAGGAAGTTGTGCCTTCATTCACTATGGATGAGTATCAGAAACTCTTATCACTTGTTAGAACTCTGTCTTTCTTTATCAATTTCGCAGGTAATATATCTTCATATAGTGTCTCCCATCTTACTTGGATTATCGATTCTGGAGCAAGTCGGTGCATTTGTGCCGTTAGCTCTCTACTTCAAAAACCAACCAACTGCCGAGTACCTATAAACTTACCTAATCGACATACAATAACTGTCCATCAAACTAGTGATGTTAAACTACCACAATTCACTCTCGAAGCTACTCTCTGTGAGTCAATTGAGCAAGGCACTAAACTTTTCCGTAACTTTTTCTTCCCTACTCATTGTGTATTGCAGGACCTGAATGCGGTATTTCTATTGCTCTCTTATTTCCGCTCCCTTGACCAATGGTAACTTGACATTTAATGCAATGAAAGGCACAAGGTACCCTCTTTCTTACTTTACTTCACTTTCTCGTTTCTCCCCTAAAAACCTTTGAAGTGGCAGTTGGATATAGGGAGTGGTGAGACACAATGAACTTAGAAATTAGTATACTAAAGGAAAACAACACTAGGAGAATGAGCACTTCACCACAAGGAGTTAAGCCCATCGGTTGCAAGTGAGTTTACAAAATCGAGTTCTGATAAGACGATACTGTTGAGCGGTACAAGATGGCACGCCTCATCACCAAAGGTTATTCTCAATAGGAAGGACTGGACTACAATGAGACATTTGTACCAGCTGCAAAAATGGTAACTGTGTGAACTTTACTTTTAGTCGCTGTGGAAAATGACTGGTTATTATATTAAATGGATGTGAAGAATGTCTTTCTTCATGGCGATTTGCTTGAAGAAGTACATATGAAGGTTCCACCAAGATATGACCGTAAGGGGGAGAATCTAGTATGTAAATTACATAAATCTCTCTACGGTCTCAAACAGTCTCCTCGAAATTGGTTTCACAAATTGTCTTTGGCACTAGTGGAGTTTGGATTCAGTCAATCAAATGCCAAACACACATTATTCACTTACAAACAAGACCAATTTTTTGTTGTTGTTCCCGTTTATGTGGACGACCTTATTATTACGGGCAACAACAAGGAGCTGATTGACAAATCTAAGCAATTTTTATGTCAGAAATTTCTTGTGAAGGACCTGTACTCTTAAATATTTTTTGGGTTTAGAAATTGCTTGTTCAAGTGTAGTAATTTATGTTTCACAGCAAATGTATGCTCTCAACATTATATGCGAAACAAGTATAATGGGTGCCAATGGAATTTCTAGTGGAACGAAAGCTCAAACTCGAAGAAGGTACTCTCCTAAGCACACAAACCAATCTTCAAATGAGTGTGTTTTGTGATTATGATTGGGTGGCGTGTCAAGAAACGTGAAGGTCAATAACTAGTTATTGTGTTCTTCTTGGTGATTCTCCAATTTCATGAAAGACAAAAAAACAACCCACAGTATCTCACTCCTTTGTAGAAGCAGAATACAAGGCATTGGCAAATGCGGTATGTGAAGTGACTTGGTTGAAATTCTTATTGTCGGATCTAGGCATGAGACATCTACAACCGACAAATCTATACTGCGACAATCAGACTGCCATGCATATTGCTGCCAATCCAGTTTTTCATTAGCGTACCAAACATATAGATTTAGATTGTCATGTGGTTTGAAAAAAAATAAATCAAGGTGTAGTGAGAACCAGTTACATTAACAACAAAGATCAGCTGGCAGACGTATTCACTAAGGCCTTAGGCAAGGAAGAATTTAATCATCTTCTATCCAAACTGAACATAAGAAACTCTACACTTAGTTTGAGGGGGAGTGTTAAAATTAAGATTCGCTTCTTATCTTCTTATTTTGACATCTTAACGATAAGATTTTCAGTTGGTTAGTGTAGCTGTTAGGATGAACCAGCCAAATATCATGGGAGAAGATGAGCCAACCGAGTGTCATGGGATAAGATAAGCCAGGCAAATATCATGGGATAAGATGAGCCAGCCAAATGTCGTTGACACTAAAAACCATGTACTACTTTTTCTTCTGTATATTGGTGTGTAAGATCAATAGAAAAATATGAAGCAATTCTCTGTTCTCTTCCTTGTGTTGCATTCTTCCTTAACTCAAATAATTTCTACGTACTATAATACAGAGCCATCAACAGGCAAGGCTCCCAATTCTTCCAACTCTTTTTCAGCAAGTGGAGCAGAGTCCTCTTATGGTAACAACATCATCACTATTGAAAACCTCTTTTTCCTTCATCATTCAGACAACCCTGGTACTATATTGGTTTCACAATTAGTAACTAGTGAAAATTACTCAACCTGGAGTCATGCTATGAGAATCACATTGTCTACCAAAAACAACTTGGCCTTTGTTGAAGGTAGTCTTCCCAAACCCAGCGTTGCAGCTCCTGAGGTCATGATGTGGAAGGCTTCGCAATCACATGGTCTTTCATGGATTCTTAACTCCATCTCAAAATAATTATCAAGCAATATCATCTACACCACCACAACTATTGAAGTCTGGGCACACTTAAAGGACCTATTCACTGAAAGCACAAACCCCTCATAAGTACCAACTCAAGTCCTCCATTAGTCATTTGAATCAAGGAAATATATTTGTTGCTCTTTATTTTACAATATTGGCATAAGCTTTCATCCTATGATGTTCTTTCGGAATGCTCTTGCAATGCCTTGAAAGTGGTTGCTGAAAAGCAACAAGAAGAGAGAGTGATTGAATTTCTTATGAGATTGAATGATTCATTCAATGCTATAAGATGGTGAATTCTACATATGCAACCCTTGCCTTCTCTACAAAAGACATGCACCGGTCCTTCAAGAGGAGAAGCTCGCCTTCAAACTAGTGCTGTGGAGTATGTTGGTCTCTCAGCAAGTGCAAATTTGAATGCATTCAAAAACCAACAAAACAGGCACCCACTATACTTCTACAATTACTGCAAGATTGCAGGACATCAAAGGAACGATGCTTCAAATTAAATGGTACCCCTCCAAACTTTATAGGTGGAAAATAGATCTAGACAAGGGGGCTATTATCAAGGCCTCTGTTGGAGGGAAAACTGATTTCAATGCCTTAATCTCCTCCATGCATGGAAAATAGTTCAGCAAGGACATTGCTCCAATTCTAACTGAAGATGAATTTATTCAATTCAAAAAACTCCTCAAAAATCGATTAGTAACCCAAATAAACTTTCTAGCTATGTCATTCTTCAAACTAGACACCAGGGTAATAGATATTGGTGCTAGTCACCACATGTCATGCTGCCATAAATCAATGCTAGATGACACAAAATTAGCTGTTGCATTTTCAATTAGAGTTCAAGACAACAAATGATATATGCTACATGTGTCGGTAAAGTTGTTCTATCACCTTCCATTTTTCTTCAAAAAGTGTATTATCTTCCAAAGTTTGCTTACAACATATTGTCAGTGAGCAGATTTATTCAGAAAACCAAGCGTCATTTGATTTTCCCCACTACTGGGTGCTTTGTTCAGGACCCAATCTCCATGACGTGGATGAGCTGGGTGATTCATCAGGGGGATTCTTCATTTTCAAGTCACCTCTTACAACTGTAGACTGCTTGTTCACGAAACCCACTCAATCAGATTTTGATTTTTGGCATATGAGACTTGGGCACCCATCCTGCTCAAAGAATCAAATGCTCTGAAAGCATGACTCTATCATTAAGTTGTCAAATCATTTCTGTGAAGTATGTAGTGTTGCTAAACAATATAGATTGATGTTCAAATTAAGTGAATCATGTTTTGCTAAACCTTTTGATTTGCTAGTTTCTGTTTACGAAAGCTCTTGGGAATAATGTTTCCCAAGCATCACATACTCAAGCACGTTACCTTTTCCCTATTATGGATGATTTTTCAAGAGCCATGTGGGTTTACCTATTGAAGTATAAACGTGAAGTAGGTGATTTGCTTAAACATTTCATTAACATGACTGAGAAACAGTCCAAAACAGATGTGTTAAAAATAGGATAGATAGTGGAACCGAGTTCTTATCAAATGACAATTTTTTTTTTCCCGTGATAGAGACATCCTACATCAACATTCATGCCCCTACATGCCTAAACAAAACCGCATGGCTGGGAGAAAGCGTCAGCACATCTTGAATATGGTGTCTGCTCTCAAGTTTCAGTCAGGTCTACCCTCCAAATGTTGGGACTTACGTGCATTAACAGCCACATATTTAATAAATATGGCCCCATCCAAAAAAAAAGAACTTGACAAAGAATGTCCCTTTGAAAAATTATTTAAAAGAAAACCACGTTACAAGCATATATGCGTGTTTGGTTGTTTGTATTTTTCCACCAACCTCAAACCACATGGAAAATTCGGTCACATGTAGGGATGTCAATATGTCGAATTGAATCGGATATCTGACCAATCAGATCCGAACAAATCAGACATGGAAAAAAAATAATATCCAATTAGGAAATCAGATTGGATTCAGATTTAATAAATGGCATCCAATCATATACGAATTCAGATTTAGATGTACATAAATATCCGATCGAATTCAGAAGCAAATTCGGATCAGATTCATTTTTAGACAAATATCCTATATCTACTGCTATTAAATTTCAAAAATTAGCAAAATCTGGTTCAAAATTTGGATTCAGATATAAATATAAAAATCAGATTCGGATCGTCAAATTGGATTTCGGGTTCGGATATGACTTCTTTATTTGAATTCGAATCCAAATATTTGAATATACAAAAAAGCTGATATGATTAAGGATATATTGGATCCGAATCCGATCAGTTATCCCTAGTCACAAGGTTCAGCGAGGTGTGCTCATAGGGTATCCTATTGAACAAAAAGGCTACAATCTACTTGATTTGGAAACCAAAAAAAAAAAATCGTTTGTAGGGATATGGTCTTCAATCAAACTGAATTTCCCTTCAAATTCTGAAAGTATGGGAGCAAAGTCTCACATTTTCAAGTTATTCCTCTCACATTTGATGACAATCATACACTTGAGAGTAGAAATTCAAGTGAACAAGGCCCTTGATCTTGTCAACTGACTGAAAGCCAAGATGATGTCCACTGATTGTACAAACATTGAACAACCACCTGAAATTGTTTTAGAATCAAGTGATGAGGTTGAAACAAATACTTCCCTAGAAAAGGGCTTCCACAAGGTATCATTTGTCATAAGTTGTCTTTTTCCTGTTTTTCAGCTGCTCTTAAAAGCTTCCTGTTGAATATCTTTCCTCAAACCATACCTTCATGCTTTAGTCAGGCAGAGCAACATACAAATTGGAAAAGAGCCATGCAAGAAGAAATTATGGCGGTGGAATCAAACAATACTTGGACCCTAGTCTCCCCTTCAAATAATGTCAAACCCATCAGCTGCAAGTGAGTTTATCGGATCAAGTATAAGGTGAATGGTGAAATAGAAAGGTTCAAAGCCATATTAATGGCCAAAGGGTATGCACAAGTGATAGGCTTGGATTTTCATGAGACCTATGCTGCTGCCGCCAAACTTGTTATTATTTGTTGTTTGATTCCAATAGCTGCAAAACGAAATTCGCTGCTGCAACAAATGGATGTGTATAACTTCTTTCTAAACGAGATATTGAATGAAGAAATCTACATGACATTGCCTCCTACTTATTGTGAAAAAGGTGAAGCAAAATTGTGCAAGCTAAACAAGTTTATCTCTGGGCGGAAACATGCTCCTCAAAACAGGTTCTTGAAGTTCTCGTCAGAAGTGGTGAGCTATGGTTTTATGCAATCCAAGTGTGATTACACACTGTGTGCATATCAAAGAGAAAGGGTGTTCATGGTAATTTTGGTGTACATCAACGCTGTCATTGTTGCAGGAAATGATATGGAATACCTAGAAAACTTCAAATGTATCTTGGCAAAAGATTTTGCATGAAAGATGGGCAACTTAAAATATTTCCTTCGCCTAGAGCTTAGCAAAGGGATGAAATGAATATTTTCGTCACAGTGCAAGTATTTTTGTGGCATTATTGATGAATTAATCCTTCTCAATGCCAAGCCATCTGAGGATCGCATGGAACCTTGTCAAACCCATGCTGCCAATGATGGATAAGATTTAAAAAATCCTTCACTGTTTCAAATACTTGTGGGGCATCTTATATATCTGACTATAACCAGGCCGGAAATAGTTTTTGCTGTTTACTTTCCTAGCCACCATATGCAGAAACCGACTACTCACTACAATTCTGCTATAAAAGTATTACGCTATCTCAAACTTCACGGGGTCATGGAATTTTTCTTCCAGTACATGACAATTTCAAGCTTACCGCGTATTTTGATGCCAACTACGGAGCTTGCAAAGACACCAAAAAATCAATCTCTGGTTACTATGTTTAATTAGGAGAATGTCTAATCTTCTGAAAAACATAAAAACTGAGCATAGTATCTCACTTCTCAGCCGAAACAAAAATATTGCGCAACTACTGCTGAGATATGGATAAAATGTCTTCTAAAAGACCTCCAAGTGCCTCCTCCTTCACCAGCGCATCTTCTCAGTGATGAGATCTTACAAATGGCAGTGAGCTCAATTTTACATGAAAGCACCAAGCATGGGGAGATCGACTGCCGTCTAGTGCGTGAGCAAGTAAAAAAAGGAACAATTGTCACAAGCTATGTTCCGTCGTACTTACATCTGGCTGATCTATTCACCAAGTCCCTTGTCAAAGATCAAGTCAAATTTTAAAAGCTCAAACTGGGTTTTGGAGACCTCATTCACCAGTTTGAAGGAGGGGTGTTATGAAAAATGAAAACTAATTGTTAAAGCTGTGTTACTAACTCTGTTTTCTTTACGCCCATTGTAAAACTGTAAAATTGAATCATGGTGTTCCTTGTCACACATGTGGAAGTTTCTAGAAGGTTGAAGGTGTGATTGTGTTGTAACATGTATCCAAGAATGTGGTGTTCATATAGAACATGTATCCAAGAATGCAACGTTTTGCAATTAATTGACTTCGAAAAAATCAATAAAATTAAAGGATGAAATATGAGATGTTTTAAATGAGAATAGTGCACTAGAAAATGATTGAGTTACCGGTAAAATGTGGATCTGAGTGGTTCAAATGATGAAGCAGTACTAAAAGGTAATACTAAGTGGGTAGGAATGGAGGAAATCAATTAAGTTTACAAAGTGGGTCTCAAAATTTTGAACTCTCTATGTGTTGGTTACTTATTTTGTGGTTTATCATAGGCATGTCATTTACTTGGACCATCTAATGTATGGAGTAGTTTGCGGTGCAATAATGCGTGAATTAATTTAAGTTCTTCTTCCTAGACATGATATTAAAATATATTAAAACAGTGCATATATAACAAGTCCCAATGTTTTATATTAAGTTCTTCTTCCTAGACATTATTAAAATATATTAAGACATTTCGGGAGCCTCCATTTGTTTCCCCATGTTTTACAGTGGAAGAGAGTAACGCCCAACGTGCCTCCATTTCATGTGAATTTTATTCTTAACACAACAAATAAGTGAAAATATTCCTATTGTTTATCCTTGTGAAATACACATAATCTGTTACGTAAGAACCTGTAAACCACTTAGCTAGTTTTAACCTAATATGTTGCCATAATATTAAAAGAGCAATATTTAAGTCTAGAACTCCCTGAAGATATATAATTAATTTGGTGCTTATAGGAACAATAAAAGCTATATACTATTTTCTGAATAAATATGGAAGCATCTATTCCTTGTTGTAGAACGAAACAATTTGGCATGTTTAGCTTAGTTAATTGGTATCAGGATTGGAAATTAACACATAGGAGGATATTAAATTTCCACTGTAAATTATTCAAAATTAATTAATATTGAAGCTATTAAGTTTTTTACAAAAGTATTTTGAAAAGTCATTAATAAAAGTGGTGCGTGTCGGTTGCTAACAAGTCTAAACAAAATCCCCAAAATGGTGCCAATTAATCTGTTGATTCTAGCTCATTGTGCATATCTTTAAGACAACAACAACATTTTCAGGGATTGTGGATGCTCATGTACAGTGGACATCCCAAACAGTGCACCAATGAATGAACAACCCATAATTGAATTTTATTTCTTATTATTATTTTTTTTGAAGGGGGGGGGCAGCGAGAGAGAGGGGGAGAGAGAGAGGGGGAGAGATATCGTTGATTTTTTTACAAAAAACACAAATGAAATATTAGAGAGTTAAAGTCTTAGAAAATTGGTTTCTCTTTTAATTACGAAAAACAGCAAAAACATTGTAGTTATACTATTTGCTAAGTTATTTTTCTTAATATCTGTTATCATATTTTTTCAAAAAATTGGGGAGGATCGTATGAAATTTTCTGCTCAATCGACCATCACGCATGTTGAAACAAATATAGACACGAAGCATAGCTGGTTTTCTGGGTTTTCAAACTTGGTATATATTTTCAAACATGATATATATTTTTCTGTTTGGCTCACAACCTGTCGTTAGGCATATTCTGATCTTGATTAATTTATATTTTCTATTTAACTTTTATCTACAAATAGAAAAAAAAAAACAAAAAATTCACTTTCAAATTAGTTGATATCAACCGACATATAATTAACGAGTTAGACACCCTGTATTTGCCAACTACTTCCCAAATTCCAATGATTTTCCAGTTTTCTTCTTTTTGTTCGTTTATAGCTCGAATTGGCTTCGGCTGACCGTGGCTTGGTTTCATACCAAAACCTAAAAATAGGGTTTCGTTCTTTGTAATATATGGTGGACCCAAGGCTGCATGCACGAGTCAAGTCGAGCTCTAGTCGGGTCAGCTCGAGTCGACTTCACTCAGAAAACTCGAGGTCAAACTCGACTCAAGCTCCAGAACAAGCTCAAGCTTGACTCGATGATACAACATTGGGCTCAAACTCGACTCACTGAACTCATTTATGTTAAACATGTCTTGTTTCATTTAACTTGTCATACTATATTAACTCGTTTAGATTTTTTGTCGTTATAATTCAATATTTATTGTATAGTCGAGTCGAGTTGAGTTCGTACAACTCGAACTCAACTCTTTTAACATTTCGAGCATACATTTGAACTCAAGCTCAACTCGTTAATAAACAAGTCAGGTTCAAGTTGAGCTTCAATGAGTGAGTTCGATCGAGTCGAGCTCGAGCTGGCTCAACTTGTTGTGCAGACCAAAGTGGACTTCTCTTTCAGACATATAATATTAATCTACTTATTGATCGGGTCTTTTGCGATGCACCGAGATTCCTTTCGGAATAGATTTCAAGGAAAACGAGCTATATCCGGTCTTGTTTGGCCTTTCACCCCTAGCCACAAGTCGTTCCCATATTTTTGCCACATGCGTGGGCTCGGTCCTCGAAGGCCTGGTAGAGCTTGTTTGAACCTGGCTAGATCGATCAGTTTAGGGTCAAATAGGAAGAACTATCTGCAACCTCTAGAAAGCACCTACACTTAACGGCTTAAACAGCTGTTCCCAAAAGGTTGCCATTAGAGTGAGTGTGCCCCGCCGGGTCTATGCTCCGCTTCTTCGACTGATTGTTTGCATCCGATCTCAGGTTCTCTGTTACACTAACCTCCCCGCTCACCAAAGTGAGGCTGTGCAGCTGAACTGACCCTTCAAGACTCACTGATTGGGCTGGCGAGTCCTCGAAAGTCTTCAGTCTGATTTCCATGAAAACTACTAAAGCTGCAAAATATTACATTCTAATTGACAAGGTAGAGTGCTGAAGTGTTGGATAAAGTCCTAATTCTTAAAGGGGAAAAGGTAAAGCCTGCACTCCAAGGGTATTGTCTCCCAAGTATTGAATTTTTTGTGGCACTGAACGGGCCAATGGAAAATCAGCGAGTTACGTATTAAAGGGTTTAAGAAGCTGCAGGGGCATCAGCCATTAAAATAAAGGGATTATTTACAAAATTACTCATCACAATCTAAATTATTTACAAAGGAAGAGAAAAATAAAATGGATAATTTTCAATAAAAGGGCAACTGTTTCAATTATTCCTTATAATTTTAGTGACTTCCATGCCGAAGCAACTCGTTGAGATTTATCCAAAAAGTTGAGTGCACGTTTCTTGATCTTTAAGAGTTGACTGGTGAATTACTATTTGACCAAGAATCGATCCACTTTGTATAATTTTGTGAAAGATTGCAGAAATATTTCAGTACGTTCAGTCTCAGATGTGCTAGTGTTTTAATGGAACACTACAAAAAAACATTTAACGAAAAATAGTTTTTTAAAAATTATTTTTTAATTAGTTTTGCAAAAAAGATTTGTATGTTTGGATATTTTCGTCCAAAAATTAATTTTTGGTAAAATATTTTCTTCCAAAAATTAATTTTTTGTAAAACTTGCATTTCTTATCATCAAAACTCTTACGAAACAGTGTCTTAGAAGGAAGAATGGGTTTTTACCTCAAAAAATGAGTTTTGCCACCCAAACAACTTAAGAATGTGTTCTTGTGAATAGGAAATATTAATTCTCTGAGTGAGGAAATCAACAGGACACTCTTGGAAAACGATCCAAACACAAAAAAAATTATATGTTAAAGTTTTTTGACTTGGTATGCGGGAGAAAAGTCGACGGATGGAATATGCCATGGGACAAAAAAAAAGTTTAACCAATAGATATACAAAACCATCTGATCGAAACCTGTGTTTTGAGCAATTATTTCTAAAACCTGACTAATTAAATGCATGTGCATTGCCAAGACAACTAAACAATTAAAATTAAATTACAAACGTTTGATCACTTTTAGAACGCATCATATGTTAAGTCCTAACAGAAGATACCATGCCAAGATTTGGAAATAATCAAAATACTCTTTTATTAAAATAATCAGAGATAGTTTATAGTCATACTATTGAATGGTTGACAGATGTCGAAAAAAATATATAAAATGGTACGCAGATGTCTTCAATGAACAACCAATAAAAAATGCATGAAGAACCACTAAAAAAGTCAGGGTGGCTTCGATGTGAATGCAGGTATAATTATAGTCATACTTTCAGATATAGGTTTATTTTTCAATCGTTTCTATATACGTCATGCATATAGCTTGCTTCAACCAACTGGTGTCAACTGGTTTCCTCATAACCTCCTTTGGGCTGGGGGTCCTACTCGACGATCCAAAATTCTTGCATGGTTTATTCTATAGGACCACATTTAGACTCAAAATAACGTCACAAGATCTGGTTTTCACCTTGCGAGCAAGTGTCCTTTATGTTATTGTGCTGAGGTCTACCACTCACCTGATGTGGTTTTGTCGAGTGTCTCAAGATCTTTATGCGCTTACCTGGTCTATGCTTCATATTGAAGTCACAAACATATCTACAATTCAGAACCTTGATCCATGGACCAGTTAGAGTGAGAAACAAAAAGAAATGGCGTACCATTTAGAAAATGACTGTTTACGTATGGGGCTTTTGGAACTCCAGAAACGATATTATTTATAGGAATGAGACTGTCTTAGTTCAGTGCATGCTTGCAGCAACAGACAGCGATAAATGGAGGGCGTCACTGGAAACATCCTTTTTGTCTGATGAATCCGGGCGATGGTTTGAGGAAACCCCTTTTCCATCTGTTAAGTCTGGCTAGACGACCGCAGCACATATAAAAGCTACAAAAGCCACAAAGAAAAAAATATACACTAGAAACTCCCCTCTTCACATGAACACTTTGTGGATTAAAGAAGAAAAGCCACTCAAAATCTCAAGCGCATGCATGTTACAGTTTGAAAAAAGTAAAATACACAACAAGCAATAATGGTTTTTGACACAGAATGCAACTGTAGATATAGGAGACCCAAATTGGAGACCAATACTCATTAATCATTAACTTGGAATAAATAAACACACCAAAGATCTTGATGAATGTAAAGAGTTCAATACTAGTGTATGTGATGAAATTTGGTAGAGATTTGGCTGAGTAGTCATATTTTAAAAACATCGAATACAATTTACAAGACTAACAAAGTGGTAACTGAAAAAAAAAAGTGGAAAGGCTAAGATTGGGGATATGAGAACATCCACAATATATTTTTCTTCATGGGCAGTGAAATGGAAGAAAGCTCAGCAGAAAAATGTATGAGCACCATAACAATAAATTAGAGCTATCCATTTTCCGATCATTGTTGACCTTGTGGTGTCGAGCTTCTTCAAGCAAATGGTGCATGAATTCTACTATGTATTTTCCATCACCGGGAACACATAATTATTTGTACTTCCAAAAACAGAACTTCTTTAATTGCTACATCAATATGTAATAACATTCAAATTAGGCCATCATGCTATTAACTGCAGAACTTGGAAGCAAATTCAAATCAAGACTGTTAGATATTATTGTACTAAATAACAATGAGTAACTGACATTATTGTACTAAACAATGATGAGTAATGGCCTATGACTAATTTTCAGCTGATATCATACTATGTTATTAAACTACAAAGTCAAAATGATTACAATTAATAAAGAGAATTCAACTTTGACATTTCTTAGCAAGAATGAAAAGATTTCTATCATAACATGCCATCCATTTATTAGTTAAAAGCGATTACAATTAACTAAGAAATTTCAACTTCTTCATATAAGTTGGGTTTTCTTAGATTAGCAACAACACTGCGATCCTCTCTCCCTCTTTCATTGCAGAGTACCCATACAAAATTGAATAAGAGTTTTCCTTTCAGCTGGTATTTCTCTACACTAAATAAAGTCATCAACTCATACCATGCCTATGATTCCATATTCAACTGCCTCGTTGGGCTGAAATAGTTTCGATGCCTTATATCCTCCTCAATCTTCTCTCGAGATTTACCTATTTGTCTTCCATAAAGAGTGACCTTGCAATAAAATTTCAAGGTTTCTGGTGAGTATTTCTAGAGTCTCCTATATAAAAAGTTAAACTAGGTTATGTAATTAAAAGTTGAACCTTACTGTAGGCTGACAACTTAAAGTGGGTTCACTAGATTACCACTTTGACCATGAAAGTAGTTAAATTTTTGGATTTTTTTACTCAAAAGTTATAAAATTTTCCCCAATTTATTGAAACTAGATCAAGAAACAAAAAAAAATCCACTATAAGGATTAAAAAGTTAGATAGAAGAGGAGGGACATAAAGATGTGGTTCTGCACTACTATATAATATATAACTAAGACAGAATAGAAGAAGGGGAAAACTGACATCATAAAAGGGTTTTATACCTCTTCACCTATGATACGTCCATTATAAAATAAAGAAGTCCGTCTTCTTACCAATTCATCCTTCACATCTTTAATTTCTTTCATGGCAAGATCAATATAAGTAGCTTGACCTTAAAACCTTGCAATAGGCTGACAGAGATGAACCAGTACAAGTTCATGTTTCACAATCAAGAGCAAGTTTCATGCGAGGCATTTATATGGATGGAACTGGAGAGCTCACAAGAGAAAGGACCTTAACTAGATTACCTACTTTATCATGTATTGAAAAAGAATCACATACAAATAGCACAAACCTGGTTCTCCACATTCGTGTAATTCATGAAAAGGAGAGAAACTTGAAAGGCACATGTAATTTTAATTCCATTTTAATTTTTCTTTTATAATTATTGACTCTATATTGTAATGCAATAAAATATTCAAAAGAAAATTAGTGTTGCTAGACTCAATGCCTCTTGATTCTTCTCAACTCTTTCACGAGAATCGGTGATGACTCTTCAAATATCATATTAAGAACCAAGTTTCCTGTTATTATTAATACAACTATGTTCAGGAATCCATATCCCCGATAGATTCAGCCTCCTCCTTTACTTAAGGTGATTCATTCAATTAAAAACAATTTATCTATTCGATAAATAATTTAAGCATGTAGACATAATAAACCAACTTATTCTTCTACCTTCCATTATCTTCAAGTTGATTTATCATTTCCCTGTAGTAATCATCTTGCTTCCTCCACAAGTCTGCTCTGTAAGGGTCCTTTGTGAATATGTCATCCTACCAACCCCATTGGTTAATGATGCATGTAAGTATGTATTAACATTGTAGATGTTTCTAGACCTCTGACTATGCAGATCATGTGAGTAGTGGTGGCCGGCTGATTGTGTGAGAAAGCCGTGCCATATGGTGATCGTGTGAGAAAGAAGAACCACCCACTATGCGTGTGAGAAAGAAGCGATGGCTGAACCACCCACTATGATGATCCACTATGCTGAGTGTGTGAGGAAGAAGTTTCTAGAAAGTGCTGATCATGCAGACATGAGAAAAGAAGTGCTGATCAGTTCAAGAACCACCCAGCGAGAAGTGTTGTGAGAAAAAGGTGCTGATCAAGGGATCTCCTTTATCATATAACGTGTAACTGTAAAATCCCTGCTTGGTGTATCAAAGAACATGCACATAACAATGAAAAATCATGAAAAACGAGAAGTTTTCTTCCAATCTTCATTTTTCTCTTTATGGTATCAGAGCAATTGTAAAGAAAGGTCCCACCCATGGCTTCTTCCATTGCTCACATCACCTCAAACCAGAAGTTTCCTTACCCATCTACATTGAATGTAGCTAATTTCGTTTCCATAAAGCTTTCTCAAACAAACTTCCTCCTATGGAAAACACAAGTACTTTGCCTTATTGAAAGTCAACACTTGCGAGGGTTCATCAGTGGTAAAATCACTGCACCAGATCAATTCATCATTACTGGCGGCAAGCAAGAAATCAATCTAGACTACCTGCAATGGAAATGTCAGATCGACTCCTACGTGGATGGATCAGAGGTACGGTCTTAGAGGATGTTTTAGGCTTGGTCGTTGGATTGGAAATAGCACAACAAGTGTGTAAAACACTTGAAGAAGCTTATGCACTGGATTACAAAGAAAGGGAATGTTGTTTGCTCTAAAAGTTGTAGATGCACAAAAAGAAAAATATGAATATGGCAGATTACATCTGAATCTTCAAAACCACATGCGATTGGAAAACCGGTGAATGATCACACCAAGGTTTTCCTTCTTTTGAATGGATTGGGACAAGAATATGAATCCTTCTTCACATCCATGTTGAAGCCCCCAATTCCATATTATAAGGAGGTCATCCCACTGCTCCAATTTCACAAAACAATGAAGCAGCTCAATGGACAAGAAGAAAATGCTCAACATCAATCTGTTTTCTACACTCAAAGATCTGGATTCAATAGCAATCATAGAGGAAGAGGACAACCAACATTCTCTTCCCATGTAAGGGGGTTTTGCCCATACAACTGAGGACAACAAGAAAAACTTGGGAACCTGAACCAAGCATCATCAAACCAAATAGGTGCTCAACAAAAATCTTTGGACAACAATGGCAAAGCTACAACAAACAAAGAGAAAGGTATTACTTGTCAGATCTGTTCTAAACTCAGTTGGCTTTTCCCTTTAAAAGAAATTTTGTGCACTGTTTTGAAAGATTCATTATATTTGTAAAGAATCAGTTTAGTAGAATGATCAAAACGTTTCACTAAGATCATGGAACGGAATTTGATAATTTCAGAATGAGGAAAATTTTTCAAGAAAATGGAATTCAACATATGATGTCTTGTCCATACACGCGACAACAAAATGGACAGGTAGAGAGAAAACACAGGGTTGTTATAGAACTTGGGTTAGCTATGATGTTCTATGATGGTTTGCCGCCTAAATATTGGGTGGAGGTATTCAATACTGTAGTTTGGGTTCATAATAGAGTTCCTTCACCTAGGTTGAATATGACCTCTCTATATGAAAATTTATTTAAAACTAAGCCTGACTATAGTTTTATGGTAACTTTTGGATGTTTATGTTTTCCATATCTAGGCGATTACGCCCAGCATAAACTCAATCCAAGATCATTGTCATGCATTTTCTTGGGCTATAGTGCAATGCATAATGGTTACAGGTGCCTACATGTAAAAAAAGGGGCATGTATATATTTCTAGGCACCGTATTTTTTATGAGAATAAATTCCCTTTTAAAAATATAGATGATGCGATCTCTAATTTCTGAAGTTGATAATGAAGCATGGTTTCCTATTGATGAAAAGGCAAGTAAAGCCCACTTAATGGAGAGCAAAGATAAAACGTCCACATAGAACAACAAGTGATCTCACAACCAACTTGCTGGTATAGATTTTGTGGAAACATTTTCACCAGTTATTAAACCTACAACAATCAGAATTATCTTCATTGTTGCTCTCTCTAGAGAATGGAAGATACATCAAATTGAGATAAAAATGCATTCCTCCATGGCAACTTGGAAGAACCTGCATATATGGATCAACCACCAGGATTCAAGGACCCAAAAAAGCCATATATGGACTACATCAATCTACTAGGATGTGGTTTAATAAATTCAGTGATTTCCTATTGAACTATGGATTCTTCTGTAGTCCAACAGATTCCTCTTTGTTCGTACACAAAGGCGACCATGGAGTTATATGGTTGCTCTTGTATGTCAATGACATACTCATAACCGGCGACAGGCCTAACAGATTGAAGAAATTTATTTGCGACATCAGCCTGACCTTTGCTATGAAAGATTTAGGAAGCATCTATTATTTTCATGGTATACAGGTACAACATAATGAAACAGGCATCTTTCTCAACCATACAAGATATGCCAAGGAGATCCTCCAGTGTGCTAACATGATAGAATGCAAGCCTAGCAACTCCCATGGTAGAATCTCCCTACTGTAATCAACACACATCACATTTTCAGGATGCTACCCTTTTCAGGAGCTTGGTTGGTAGCTTACAATACTTAACATTCAAACATCCGGATTTGGTTTATAGTGTTAATTTTGTGTCTCAGTTTATGTAGTCACCATTTCAATTTTATTTCTAGCTGCTCAAGAAAATCCACAGGTATGTAAAGGCCACTATCAATCATGGTTTAAGAATAAAACCTACAGAGTCTATGCTTCTACAGGGGACTCAGATGCTCATTCGGTAGGATGTCCAATCACACGGCGTTCAGTAACAGGCTATAGCATATACCTCAGGCCTAATTGCATCCCTTGGTCTGCTAAAAAGCAGCCCATCGTCCCATGATCAAGTTCAGAGCCAGAGTACCATGCACTAGCTGCAGCAGCTGCTGAAATGACCTGGATCAGCTACATACTGAGAGATATTGGAGCTATTATACACAAAACACCTGTTTTATTTTGCGATAATCTATCAGCCTTACACATGACCATAAATTTGGTACAACATAGTCGGTCCAAACATATTGAATTGGACTATCATTATGTTCGAGAAAGAGTGGCTGCCAAGCTCCTTGAAACCCAATATGTTCCTTCAAAAGATCAGATCGCTGATATCTTCATGAAGCCATTGGGAAGAGCACGATTCCTTTATTTGAGAAACAAACTTGGCAAATTCCACTTAGTCAAGACCTATTTTCTTTAAAAAAAATGAAAATAATTCAAAATTATGTGAAATTCGGATGAAAATATTCTGAAATTCAAAAAATACAAATTTTGAGTTTTGTCTCCAAAACTCTCTATAAATACGCCCACAATCCCTCCTCTTGAGCATGAGCTAGCCCTTGGAGAAACACTAGTACATTGTCCTTTGAAGACTTAGAGTTTTTCCCTAAGCTTTCTTCATCTTTCCATTTTTCTTTTTTCTCCAACTTGGAGCAAACTTTATCAAGGTTCAACTCTCTTAGAGGCATCATCTTGGAGCTTCACTCAAAGAGGATTTAGGATCATCCAAGCACATTTTTCTAAAAGTCATTCTCATTAGAGGTATGTAGTCATCATCTCTCTCATTTCATTTCCTTGTTTCTTCCCTTCTTCATCTCCCCATGACCAAACAAGATTGCTTTGAAATCTTCATTTTGGAGTTAAAAAGCTATTCTTGAGTGCACCTGGCAGGAGGAGAAAGTGAAGTAATATTCCATTTCATGTTTGAATCATTCTTTCTTTTCTTCAATGTAGCCTTGTTGTTATTTCCTTAATTTCTCTTTTCTTCGTCTCCCTGTGGCCATATAAGATAGCCTTCAAATCTTTATTTTAGAGTCAAGAAGCTACTCTTGAGTGCACCGGGAGCATGAGAAGATGATATGATTTTTCATTTTATGCTTGAAACAAGTTATTTCATTTCTTAAATATAGTCTTGCTTTGCTTCTCCTATTTTTTCTCTTACTCATCTCCCCATGGCCATATGAGATACCTATCAACCTCCATTTTAGAGTCCAAAGCTATGCTCGAGTGCACCTTTGAACATTAGAGGATGAGATAATAATTCACGTTGTGGTTGAATGATGCTCTTTCTCTTTTCTTAAGTATTGCTTTGATATTATTCATGCATAGTTATTTGATTTTCCATTTATATGTGAATACATGGTGAGAATGAGATTTTGGTTTGGGACTCTTTATTCCATGTTCATTTTTGAGGTTGGGACTTGTCCTACCCAGGAAAAACCCTCACGAATATATAGATGTTAATATGTATTTGCATGTCATTTTGCGTTAGTTTCCTTTTAATCATCCCATTAGGAACTGTAATGAGCAACTTATCATGTAGTTTGAGTTTTTTCCATACCCAATGGTGAAAGAAACATATTTCCTTGTAACTAACGAAATGATTATGTTTATATGTTCATATATAAAAAGTTTTGAAATCTTGTTTTCCAAAATATTTTCAAAGGAACCTTTTCCGATTTGGCTTTGGAGACTTAGCTTAGGCTCTTGCATGAGTCCAAGCTTCCCTCTGGCCTACTTCAAATTTGAAGTTGGTCATTATTTTTCATTTCTTGATTTCTATCTCATGAAGACACACATGTATATACATGTTATATACATATATGCCTACATGATGATTCCTTTCATTTTCCTCTCTCTATGCTTCTATATTTTATTTTAATACTTATATGAATGCATATATATATAAATGTCTTATTTTCTCTCTATAGAATCTTTTATTTCTCTTTTCAAGTTGAATGCCTTCATCTACAAATTTCTTATATATATATATATATATATATAAGAAATTTATCTATTTCTTTTCCTTTAAAATATTTCCTTCTATTCAAATCAATGTCATTTTTACCAACGTTTGTATATGTGTATATGTTCTAGTATTTGCACATGTATGTGCATCTTTTCTATCTTCCTCTCTTTCTTTTAAAAGCCTATTTTCTTTTTCTACTTAAATTAAGACCTCAATGTCAAAAACTTATACACGTATATGCATACATATAGAGATATGCATCTTGTCTTTCTTTTGAAATCTTTCATTTAAAGATCATTGAAATCTCTTTCTCTATCTCTCTTTCTTCCTATGGGAGCATTTCATCTTCTCCATCTATTTTTCTCCTATGGTTTAAGATCATTTTCATTTACTGACTTCACCAATACCAAAACTAAAGTAATAACCCAATATTGGATTAATGCTTGATGGTCTACAATCCCAATCAATTTTCAAAACTTTTTTTTCTTCATAAACATTTATATTAACTATAAAAACAAAAATCTTAGATGTATATTGTGGTAGGCATGTTTTTAGATGAATGTTGTGGTAGGAATGCTTTAATCATATAGGATCAATGCATTCATGCATTACACTCACTTAACAGCACTTGTGATCAAAGGCACCACCAAGAGGAGATGAATCTTAACTAGGTGGTAACCGAATTAGAGCAAAATATTAAACCTACATAAAGTCTTAAGAGAATACCAAAATAATTTCTAAAAAACGATCTTCAAATGATTTCAAACAACATTTGTAAAGATTTTCTCAAATAAAAATGTTCTACACTCTCAAGTGATTCTTCAAGAATGTCTTCAAAAGTCTGAAACATCAAACTTTCAACATTTTTCTCAAACACTACACCACATATAGAATGAAAAAGATGTTTAAGCTAAAATGAAATGTTTCGATAATACACATAGCCCTTGCATTGATTATCCTCGGTAAAAGCACCGGGAATGGTTGATCCTCATGCCGACGGGCGAGCCCCTTTCTCTCTCATTTTCAAAATAAGATCTCATTTTTCTGAGGTACTCAAAATACCAAAAATTTTGGGGATGTGAACATCGTAGAAAATCACCCCGGCAGCCGTTTGCCGTGAAATTTGCACTGATGGTCAACAAGATGAAGGGAAAGGGACACCCCAAAAATCAGCCCCAACGGACCCTCCACGAAGAAATGTGCTCCAACTGAATTTGTTGAAAATCGTAGTCTCTGAACACCAGTGGCGTTCATGATTCTCCTTCTCCAGAAATTGGGGCTTTCCGCGAAATCGATCACAGAGATGAATAACAATACTCTGATTTCTGCTGAGCCTCCCACAATGAAATAAATGTCGTTTTGCCGGTGACAGCTCTGATCAACGGAGCCTTTAGAAAACAACAAATGCTGTTAAGTAGTGGACGACATGGAATACTCCCTTTCAATAGTAACTTGGCTCTGATACCATAAAAATTAGGGAGAGTAATGAGAAAGCACATAATATAATGGTTCGGCATGTATGTCTACATCCACCAGAAGCAAGGGAGAGCTCGTATTATATATTTTCTCTATATTGTTGTTTCACTATACAATCACTAGATTTAGACTGTCATGTTGAATGAGAAAAGATAAATCAAGGTGTAGTGAGAACCAGTTACATTAAGAGCAAAGATCAGCTGACAGACTTATTCACTACGGCCTCAGGCAAGGAAGCATTCAATCATCTTCTATCCAAACTGAACATAAGAAATTTCTACACTTAGTTTGAGGGGGGAGTGTTAAAATTAAGATTCGCTTCTTATCTTCTTATCTGACATCTTAACAATAAGATTTTGAGTTGGTTAGTGAAGCTGTTAAGATGAGTTGGCCGAATGTCATGGGATAAGATGAGCCAGCCAAATGTCATGGGATAAGATGAGCCAGCCAAATATCATGGGATAAGATGAGCCAGCCAAATGTCGTTGAAACTAAAAACCATGTACTACTTTTTCTTTTCTATATAAGTGTGTAAGATCAATAGAAAAAACAACTTGACCTTTGTTGATGGTAGTCTTCCCAAACCCAGCGTTGCAGCTCCTGAGATCATGATGTGGAGGCATTTGCAATCACATGGTCTTTCATGGATTCTTAACTCCATCTCAAAAGAATTATCAAGCAATATCATCTACACCACCACAACTATTGAAGTGTGGGCACACTTAAAGGACCGATTCGCTGAAAGCACAACCCCTCATAAGTACCAACTCAAGTCCTCCATTAGTCGTTTGAATCAAGAAAATATATTTGTTGCTCTTTATTTTACAATATTGGAATAAGCTTTCATCCTATGATGTTCTTTCGGAATGCCCTTGCAATGCCTTGAAAGTGGTTGCTGAAAAGCAACAAGAAGAGAGAGTGATTAAATTTCTTATGAGATTGAATGATTCAGTCATTGCTATGAGAAGGTAAATTCTACTTATGAAACCCTTGCCTTCTCTACAAACGACATGCACTGGTCCTTCAAGAGGAGAAGCTCGTCTTCAAACTAGTGCTGTTGATTATGTTGGTCTCTCAGCAAGTGCAAATTTGAATGTGTTTGAAAACCAACAAAACAAGCACCCATAATACTTCTGCAATTAGTGCAAGATTTCAGGACATCAAAGGAACGATGCTTCAAATTAAATGGTTACTCTCCAAACTTTATAGGTGGAAAACAGAGCAAGGCAAGGGGGCTATTATCATGGCCTCTGTTGGATGGAAAACTGATTCCAATGCCTTAATCTCCACCACACATGGAAAATAGTTCAGCAAGGACACTGCTCCAATTCTAACACAAGACGAATATATTCAATTCAAACAACTCCTCAAAAATCAATCAGTAACCCAAATAAGCTTTCTATGTCATTCTTCAAACTGGACACCTGGGTAATAGATATTGGTGGTAGTCACCACATGTCATGCTGCCATAAATCATTGCTAGATGACACAAAATTAGCTGTTCCATTTTCAATTAGAGTTCAGACAACAGAACACGTGTCAGTAAAGCTGTTCTATCACCTTCCATTTTTCTTCAAACAGTGTATTATCTTCCAAGGTTTGCTTACAACATATTGTCTGTGAGCAGATTTATTCAGAAGACCAAATGTCATCTGATTTTCCCCACTACTAGGTGCTTTGTGCAGGACCTGATCTCCATGACGAGGACTGAGCTGGGTGATTCATCAGGGAAATTCTTCATTTTCAAGTCACCTCTTACAACTGTACACTGCTTGTTCACGAAACCCACTCAATCAGATTTCGATGTTTGGCATATGAGACTTGGCCAACCATCCTACTCAAAGAATCAAATGCTCGGAAAGCATGACTCTATCATTAAGTTGTCAAATAATTTCTGTGAAGTATGTAGTGTTGATAAACAATATAGATTGATGTTCAAATTAAGTGAATCTTGTTTTGCTGAAGCTTTTGATTTGCTACATTGTGATGTTTCCCAAGCATCGCATAGTCAAGCACATTACTTTTTGTCTATTAAGGATGATTTCTCAAGAGCCATGTGGGTTTACCTATTGAAGTATAAACGTGAAGTAGGTGATTTGCTTAAACATTCCATTAACATGACTGAGAAACAATTCAAAACAGAGGTGCTAAAATTTGGATAGATAGTGGAACCGAGTTCTTCTCAAATGACAATTTTTTTTTCGTGATAGAGACATCCTACATCAACATTCATGCCCCTACATGCCTCAACAAAATGGCATAGTTGGGAGAAAGCATCAGCACATCTTGAATGTGGTGAATGCTCTCAAGTTTCAGTCAGGTCTACCCTTAAAATGTTGGGACTTACGTGTATTAACAGCCACATATTTAACAAATAGGACCCCATCCAAAAAAAAGAACTTGACAGTGAATCTCCCTTTGAAAAATTATTTAAAAGAAACCCACCTTACAAGCATATATGCAGGTTTGGTACTTTGTATTTTTCTACCAACCTCAAACCACATGGAAAATTCGGTCACATGTAGGGATGTCAATATATCCTATTTGAAATGGATATCTGACCAATCCGATCCAAAAAAATTGGATATGAAAAAAAATTAATATCCAATTAGGAAATCAGATTGGATTCGGATTTAATAAATGGCATCCAATCATATATGATTTTCAGATTCAGATATACATTAATATCCGATCAAATTCGGATCAGATTCATTTTAAGACAAATATCCTATATCTACTGCTATTAAATTTTGAAAATTAGCAAAATCTGCTTCAAAATTTGGATTCAGATATAAATATAAAAATCAGATTCAGATCGTAAAATTGGATTTTGGGATCAGATATTACTTTTCTTTATTCGAATTCGAATCTGAATATTTGAATATCCGGAAAAGCTGACATGATTAAGGATATATTGGATCCGAATTCGATCCATTGACATCCCTAGTCACAAGGTTCAGCAAGGCCTGTTCATTGGGTATCCTATTGAACAAAAACGCTACAATCTGCTTGATTTGGAAACCAAAAAAAAAAATCGTTTGTAGGGATATGGTCTTCAATGATGACAATCATACACTTGAGAGCAGAAATTCAAGTGAGCGAGGCCCTTGTTCTTGTCACTTGACTAAAAGCCAAGATGATGTCATGACTACTGATTGTAGGGATATGGTCTTCAATCAAACTGAATTTCCCTTCAAATTCTCAAAGTATCGGAGCAAATTCTCACATTTTCAAGTTATTCCTCTCACATTTGATGACAATCATACACTTGAGATAGAAATTCAAGTGAACAAGGCCCTTGTTCTTGTCGACTGACTGAAAGCCAAGATGATGTCATGACTACTGATTGTACAAACATTGAACAACCACCTGAAATTGTTTTAGAATCAAGTGATGAGGTTGAAACAAATACTTCCCTAGAAAAGGGCTTCCACAAGGTATCATTTGTCATAAGTTGTCTTTTTCCCATTTTTCAGCTGCTCTTAAAAGCTTCCTATTGAATATCTTTCCTCAAACCAAACCTTCATGCTCTAGTCAGGCAGAGCAACATACAAATTGGAAAAGAGCCATGCAAGAAGAAATTATGGCGGTGGAATCAAACAATACATAGACCCTAGTCTCCCCTTCAAATAATATCAAACCCATCAGCTGCAAGTGAGTTTATCGGATCAAGTATAAGGCGAATGGTGAAATAGAAAGGTTCAAAGCCATATTAGTGGCCAAAGGGTATGCACAAGTGGAAGGCTTGGATTTCCGTGAGACCTATGCTGCTGCCACCAAACTTGTTATTATTTGATTGCAATAGCTGTAAAACGAAATTGGATGCTGCAACAAATGGATGTGTATAACTTCTTTCTAAACGGGATATTGAATGAAGAAATCTACATGACATTGCCTCCTAGTTATTGTGAAAAAGGTGAAGCAAAATTGTGCAAGCTAAACAAGTTTATCTCTGGGCGGAAACATGCTCCTCAAAACAGGTTCTTCAAGTTCTCGTCAGAAGTGGTGAGCTATGGTTTTATGCAATCCAAGTGTGATTACACACTGTGTGCATATCAAAGAGAAAGGGTGTTCATGGTAATTTTGGTGTACATCAACGCTGTCATTGTTGCAGGAAATGATATGGAATACCTAGAAAACTTCAAATGTATCTTGGCAAAAGATTTTGCATGAAAGATGGGCAACTTAAAATATTTCCTTCGCCTAGAGCTTAGCAAAGGGATGAAATGAATATTTTCGTCACAGTGCAAGTATTTTTGTGGCATTATTGATGAATTAAGCCTTCTCAATGCCAAGCCATCTGAGGATCGCATGGAACCTTGTCAAACCCTTGCTGCCAATGATGGATAAGATTTAAAAAATCATTCACTGTTTCAAAGACTTGTGGGGCATCTAAAAGATGGATAAGATGTCTTCTAAAAGACCTCCAAGTGCCTCCTCCTTCACCAGCGCATCTTCTTTGTGATCAGATCTTACAAATGGCAGTGAGCTCAATTTTACATGAAAGCACCAAGCATGGGGAGATCGACTGCCATCTAGTGCGTGAGCAAGTAAAAAACGGAACAATTGTCACAAGATATGTTCCATCGTGCTTACATCTGGCTGATCTATTCACCAAGTCCCTTGTCAAAGATCAAGTCAAATTTTCAAAGCTCAAACTGGGTTTTGGAGACCTCATTCACAAGTTTTGAAGGAGGGGTGTTATGAAAAATGAAAACTAATTGTTAAAGCCGTGTTATTAACTCTGTTTTCTTTACGCCCATTGTAAAACTGTAAAATTGAATCATGGTGTTCCTTGTCACACATGTGAAAGTTTCTAGAAGGTTGAAGGTGTGATTGTGTTGTAACATGTATCCAAGAATGGGGTGTTCATATAGAACATGTATCCAAGAATGCAACGTTTTGCAATTAATTGACTTTGAAAAAATCAATAAAATTAAAGGATGAAATATGAGATGTTTTAAATGAGAATAGTGCACTAGAAAATGATTGAGTTACCTGTAAAATGTGGATCTGAGTGGTTCAAATGATGAAGCAGTACTAAAAGGTAATACTAAGTGGGTAGGAATGGAGGAAATCAATTAAGTTTACAAAGTGGGTCTCAAAATTTTGAACTGTCTATGTGTTGGTTACTTATTTTGTGGTTTATCATAGACATGTCATTTACTTGGACCATCTAATGTATGGAGTAGTTTGCGGTGCAATAATGCGTGAATTAATTTAAGTTCTTCTTCCTAGACATTATATTAAAATATATTAAAACAGTGCATATATAACAAGTCCCAATGTTTTATATTAAGTTCTTCTTCCTAGACATTATATTAAAATATATTAAGACATTTCGGGAGCCTCCATTTGTTTCCCCATGTTTTACAGTGGAAGAGAGTAACGCCCAAAGTGCCTCCATTTCATGTGAATTTTATTCTTAACACAACAAATAATTGCAAATATTCCTATTGTTTATCCTTGTGAAAAGCACATAATCTGTTACGTAAGAACCTGTAAACCACTTAGCTAGTTTTAACCTAATTTGTTGCCAAAATATTAAAAGTGCAATATTTAAGTCTAGAACTCCCTGAAGATATATAATTAATTTGGTGCTTAAAGGAACAATAAAAGCTATATACTAATTTCTGAATAAATATGGAAGCATCTATTCCTTGTTGTAGAACGAAACAATTTGGCATGTTTAGCTTAGTTAATTGGTATCAGGATTGGAGATTAACACATAGGAGGATATTAAATTTCCACAGTAAATTATTCAAAATTAATTAATATTGAAGGTATTAAGTATTTTACAAAAATATTTTGAAAAGTCATTAATAAAAGTGGTGCGTGTCGGTTGCTAACAAGTCTGAACAAAATCCCCAAAATGGTGCCAATTAATCTGTTGATTCTAGCTCATTGTGCATATCTTTAAGACAACAACAACATTTTCAGGGATTGTGGACACTCATGTACAGTGGACATCCCAAACAGTGCACCAATGAATGAACAACCCATAATTGAATTTTATTTATTATTACTATTTTTTTTGGAGGGGGGGGCAGCGAGAGAGAGAGTTGATTTTTTTACAAAAAAAACAAATGAAATATTAGTGAGTTAAAGTCTTAGAAAATTGGTTTCTCTTTTAATTACGAAAAACAGAAAAAACATTTTGGTTATACTATTTGCTAAGTTATTTTTCTTAATATCTGTTATCATATTTTTTCAAAAAATTGGGGAGGATCGTATGAAATTTTCTGCTCAATCGACCATCACGCATGTCGAAACAAATATAGACACAAAGCATAGCTGGTTTTTTGGGTTACCAAACTTGGTATATATTTTTCAAACATGGTATATATTTTTCTGTTTGGCTCACAACCTGTCGTTAGGCATATTCTGATCTTGATTAATTTATATTTTCTATATAACTTTTATCTACAAATAGAAAAAAAAAAACAACAAAAAATTCACTTTCAAATTAGTTGATATCAACCGACATATAATTAACGAGTTAGGCATCCTGTATTTGCCAACTATTTCCCAAATTCCAATGATTTTCCAGTTTTCTCCTTTTTGTTCCTTTATAGCTCGAATTGGCTTCGGCAGACCATGGCTTGGTTTCATACCAAAACGTAAAAATAGGGTTTCGTTCTTTGTAATATATGGTGGACCCAGGGCTGCATGCACGAGTCAAGTCGAGCTCTAGTTGGGTCAGCTCGAGTCGACTTCACTCAGAAAACTCGAGGTCAAACTCGACTCAAGCTCCAGAATAAGCTGAAGCTTGACTCGATGATACAACATTGGGCACAAACTCGACTCACTGAACTCATTTATGTTAAACATGTCTTGTTTCTTTTAACTTGTCAAACTGTATTAACTCGTTTAGTTTTTAATTATTTAGATTTTTTGTCGTTATAATTCAATATTTATTGTATAGTCGAGTCGAGTTGAGTTCTTACAACTCGAACTCAACTCGTTTAACATTTCGAGCATACATTTGAACTCAAGCTCAACTCGTTAATAAACAAGTCAGGTTCAAGTTGAGCTTCAACGAGTGAGTTCGATCGAGTCGAGCTCGAGCTGGCTCAACTTGTTGTGCAGCCCTAAGTGGACTTCTCTTTCAGACATATAATATTAATCTACTTATTGATCGGGTCTTTTGCGATGCACCGAGATTCCTTTTGGAATACATTTCAAGGAAAACGAGCTATATCCGGTCTTGTTTGGCCTTTCACCCCTAGCCACAAGTCGTTCCCATATTTTTGCCACATGCATGGGCTCGGTCCTCGAAGGCCTGGTAGAGCTTGTTTGAACCTGGCTAGATCGATCAGTTTAGGGTCAAATAGGAAGAACTATCTGCAACCTCTAGAAAGCACCTACACTTAACGGCTTAAACAGCTGTTCCCAAAAGGTTGCCGTTAGAGTGAGTGTGCCCCGCCGGGTCTATGCTCCACTTCTTCGACTAATTGTTTGCATCCGATCTCAGGTTCTCTGTTACACTAATCTCCCCGCTCACCAAAGTGAGGCTGTGCAGCTGAACTGACCCTTCAAGACTCACTGATCGGGCTGGCGAGTCCTTGAAAGTGCTCTTCAGTCTGATTTCCATGAAAACTACTAAAGCTGCAAAATATTACACTCTAATTGACAAGGTAGAGCGCTGAAGTGTTGGAGAAAGTCTTAATTCTTAAAGAGGAAAAGGTAAAGCCTGGACTCCAAGGGTATTGTCTCCCAAGTATTGAATTTGCTGTGGCACTGAACGGGCCAATGGAAAATCAGCGAGTTACGTATTAATGGGTTTAAGAAGCTGCAGGGGCATCAGCCATTAAAATAAAGGGATTATTTACAAAATTACTCATCTCAATCTAAATTATCTACAAGGAAGAGAAAAATAAAATGGACAATTTTCAATAAAAGGGCAAATGTTTAAATTATTCCTCATAATTTTAGTGACTTCCATGCCGAAGCAACTCGTTGAGATTCATCCAAAAAGTTGAGTGCACGTTTCTTGATCTTTAAGAGTTGACTGGTGAATTACTATTTGACCAAGAATCGAGCCACTTTGTATAATTTTGTGAAAGATTGCTGAAATATTTCAGTACGTTCAGTCTCAGATGTGCTAGTGTTTTAATGGCACACTACAAAAAAACATTTAACGAAAAATAGTTTTTTAAAGATTATTTTTTAATTAGTTTTGCAAAAAAGATTTGTATGTTTGGATATAGAATCAAAACAGTTTTTTGTTTTTAATTAATTTTGGTAAAATATTTTCTTCCAAAAAATAATTTTTTGTAAAACATGCATTTCTTATCACCCAAACCCTTACGAAACAGTGTCTTAGAAGGAAGAATCGGTTTTTACCGCAAAAAATGAGTTTTGCCACCCAAACAACTTAAGAATGCGTTCTTGTGAAAAGGAAATATTAATCCTCTGAGGGAGGAAATCAACAGGACACTCTTGGAAAATGATCCAAACACAAAAAAGATTATCTGTTAAAGTTTTTTGACTTGGTATGCGGGAGAAAAGTCGACGGATGGAATATGCCATGGGACAAAAAAAAAAGTTTAACCAATAGATATACAAAACCATCTGATCGAAACCAGTGTTTTGAGCAATTATTTCTAAAACCTCACTAATTAAATGCATGTGCGTTGCCGAGACAACGAAACAATTAAAATTAAATTACAAACGTTTGATCACTTTCAGAACGCATCATATGTTAAGTCCAAATAGAAGATACCATGCCAAGGGTTGGAAATAATCAAAATACTCTTTTATTAAAATAATCAGAGATAGTTTATAGTCATACTATTGAATGGTTGACAGATGTCGAAAAAAATATATAAAATGGTACGCAGATGTGTTCAGTGAACAACCAATAAAAAATGCATGAAGAACCACTAAAAAAGTCACGGTGGCTTCGATGTGAATGCATGTATAATTATAGTCATACTTTTAGATATAGGTTTATTTTTCGAAAGACTTGACTCTCTCCCCCTCTCACCCTTCAAAGTCGGATTTATTTCATAGAGCACTTTTTTTCATGGGCACAAGATGGCGAAGGGTGTTTCTATATACGTCATGCATATAGCTTGCTTCAACCAACTCGTGTCAACTGGTTTCCTCATAACCTCCTTTGGGCTGGGGGTCCTACTCGACGATCCAAAATTCTTGCATGATTTATTCTATTGGACCACATTCAGACTCAAAATAACCTCACAAGATCTGGTTTTCACCTTGGGAGCAAGTGTCCTTTATGTTATTGTGCTGAGGTCTACCACTCACCTGATGTGGTTTTGTCGAGTGTCTCGAGATCTTTATGCGCTTACCTGGTCTATGCTTCATATTGAAGTCACAAACATATCTACAATTCAGAACCTTGATCCATGGACCAGTTAGAGTGAGAAACAAAAAGAAATGGCATACCATTTAGAGAATGACTGTTTATGTATGGGGCATTTGGAACTCCAGAAACGATATTATTTAGAGGAATGAGACTGTCTTAGTTTAGTGCATGACATCCTCTATTTTGTATGATGTCTGGTTAATTTCCAGTAACCTATGGGGAAATGGTCATATCTCCAACTTCTTACAGGAATTAAGAGCTATCTTTAGATGTAATCACTTTTTCAAATTCAACTTTTTGTTGGACTTATTAATGTTATGTTAATTTTTATTTCTCTCTCTCTCTCTCTCTCTCTCTCTCTCCCTGAGAACATTGCAATTTAAAAATGTGTAGGGTCGCTTCGATGTGAACGGTCTGCATATGCCAAAAGAAAATCAATGTATATTGTAGAGTTTATTCTGCTATCAAACCTAAGGGCCGGCCAGGTAAAAAAAAGAAAAAAATGGGCAGGTCGGGCAGGCCCAGGCTGGGTATTATGGTCCGATTTAATTCAACATATACATCATCAAACCTTATTTCTCTGTCTACTCACATATAGACAGTATGGATTCATATATTTTCAATTAGAATGAATTAGGCAAAGAAAATTTTCTTATCAGTTGTTTTCTTTAAAAGATTATAGTACTCTTCTAAACAAAGTAATTACCAAACAAGCAAGAACGAACATTTTAGAACCAAAATACAACATGACATTAACAACCTTTAACAATTGAAAGACCGTGATTCTTTGGTTGTTTATACAACTGGACTGAAAGAAAGGAGAAATTATATACAAAAAATGGCAACAACGATACTAAAAAAAATAAAGCATTAATTAGAAGGAAGCAATATACATTTCTATTTCATTTGGAAGACCGTGACTGCACTGGCTAATTTTTCTTTCATGAATGACATAACCATGCCCAATACAATTATTGGTTGACATTTTGAGTAATTTGGTTCAGTTACCTTAGCGTTTTGTGCTCCATTCTTGCCCTTCTTTGATATTTAATTAATTGAAAGAAAAAGAATGGCTACCCTAACGATGAATGTCGTCATTTTGTGGTGAAGAATCGATGAAAAATTACTCATTTTAAAGGGAAGAAAAGAACCGTTCGACAGCCTTGAACAGGGATTACCAAAAGAGAAGCAAAGAAAAAGGAAAGCTTGTGTTAAAAGTTAAATGATGAAAATTTACTTTTCTGGCCCCTCTTTGATGATGAGGAAGCTTCTCCATAGATTTACCTCCGCCTCCATGGATACGTCCAAGAAGATGCTGTCATATTATCTTTTACGAAAAGCCGTAATTGCTGGCGAGCAGTCGAATTGGCACGCCCAAAGAATTCTTCTACTAGGGAACAACAGAAAATGAAACTCAGGACATGTACACATACATATGAACTGAGAAGATGTTTCCTCTTTTTCCTCATCACTGTTTAGCAAAGCCATCGCTGCGTCTACCATTGTGAATGCCTTTTGTTAGGATTTGCAAAACTGTTGGGTTGTAAGAACTTTTTTCTTTAACTTCCAAAAGTTCCTTCACTGAAGGGCAGTAATGCTTTGTATTTTGAACCAAACAAAACACTATGTAATTATTCCATAAATATAAATATGCATGAAACAGTCCTACACCTGCCTCTGCCTCTGCCTCTACCTTCAGACCATAAGATGAAGAAACAACTAAAAGAAGCTGGCCACCTCAGTAACGAGGCCTTAGAGGTGCAGGCAGCCACGGCTTCTTCCTTCCTTTGCCTCCAAGGTTCAGGGTGAAGGGATTGACACATACTCATGACCGCCTACCTTTCACTTGGGCCATAATATATATATAGGAATGAGAAACAGCGTTGCGGACATATGACGTAATTTGCATGAAGCATACCTTCAAAGATGTGAGCTATATCACACTTGCCGCCCATGTTTCTTTCCTTCTAATGATGTAATAACAAAACATGAATAACAAGATCTAATGAAAAATGCGAACCGAAAAAGAGAAACAACTAAAGCTGACAAAGTAGGAGAAGAATGAACGCGAAGAGTGACCGAGCAATAAGAACGAAGAAGGATTTCGCATGTTCGAGTGAAGATGACGTAGATATAGAATCTGATTTGTTTGAGCCTCACCACTTGATTCTGAAACAATTTCGGGTGGTTATTCAATGTTTGTGCAATCATTAGTCATGCCCTCATCTTGCCTTTCAGTCAGTTGACCAGAACAAGGGCCTTGCTCACTTGAATTTCTGTTCCCAAGTATATGGTTGTCATCAAATATGAAATCAATAACTGGAAAATATGAGACTTTGCTTTGATCCTTTGAGAGTTTGATGGGAAATTCTGTTTCATTGAAGACCTCCCTACTAACGATTTTTTTTTTGTTCCCAAATCAAGTAGTTTGTAGCCTTTTTGTTCAGTAGGATACCCAATGAACACACCTCGTTGAGCCCTGCAATCAAATTTTCCATGTGGTTTGAGGTAGGAAGCAAAACACAAGCAACCAAACACACATTGACGCTTGTAAGTTGGTTTTCTTTTAAATAATTTTTCAAAGGGAGTTTGATTGTCAATTTTTTTTATGGGGTCCTATTTATTATATATGTGGCCGTTAATACACGTAGGTCCCAACATTTTAAGGGTAGGCCTAATTGAAACTTGAGACCACGCGCCACCTTCAAGATGTACCGATCAAGTTTATATGGATACAAATGGTTGAAGTCACTATATTTGTACACGTGTAGTTAGTCCGATGAGTTGAATTTGTTGTTACATCTACAGGGAACGTTCTAAAGGATTGAAATCACATGTTCGTACCAATACAAGTGAGATTTAAGTGATTCATATAAACATGCATACTTAATTGAATGTGTTTAACTTGTTGTTACATCTATAATAAATGATTTAGTAGATTAAAATCACAAGTTTGTGCGAAAATCAATGAGATTCGAGTGATTCATTTGGTGTCTTGTAGTTAACCTATTGTGTTTCACTTGTTATTACATCTATGATCAATGTTTTAAATGATTAAAACTTGCAAGTTTATTTGGATATAAAGAAGACCTATGCATTAGTTTGATCCCCTGTAGTTAGTTCAATAAGTTGAACTAGTTCTTACATCTATGGTGATTGATGTAAGGAATTGAAATCACAAGTTCGTATCAATACGAGTGGGATTTGAGTGATTCATTTGATCACACATACGTAATTGAATGTGTTTAACTTGTTGTTACGTCTATATTAAATGATTTAGTAGATTAAAATCATAGGTTTGTATGAAAATGAATGAGATTTGAGTGATTCAATCGTTGTCTTGTGGGTAACCTAATGTGTTTCACTTGCTATTTACGTGTATTTGATCACTTGTATTTAATTGAATGTGCGTGACCATTTCTTATATACGTATAGAATGACTTACTGGCTTTGATATCAGAAGTTCGGTTGGAAATGAATGAGAGTCAAGTCGTTAAATTGGTCCATTATAGTTAATCAAAGGTATTTCACTTGTTAGTACTTATATAATGAATGATTTCAATGATTGAAATCACAAGTTCGTGTGGATACAAACGCATGTAGTTAGTCTGATGAGTTGAATTTATTGTTACAACTATAGTGCACGATCGAAAGGATTGAAAGCACAAGTTCGTATCAATACAAGTGCGATTTAAGTGATTCAAATGATCACACATACTTAATTGAAAGTGCTTAACTTGTTGTTACATCCATATTGCTTGATTAAGTGAATTGAAATCACAGGTTTGTATGAAAATAAATGAGATTTGAGTGATTCATTTGGTGTCTTATAGTTAACCTAATGTGTTTCACTCGTTATTACATCTATGATCAACGATTTAAACGATAAAAACTCACAAGTTAATATGGATGTAAAGGAGAGCTATGGATTAGTTTGATCCCTTGTAGTTTGTTGAATAAGTTGAACTTGTTGTTACATCTCATTCATTTGTATCCATACGCATACTCAATCACTCGTCACAATACGAGTGAGATTTAAGTAATTTATTTGATCACGCGTACTTAATTGAATGTGCTTAACTTGTTGTTACGTCTATATTAAATGAATTAGAATATTGAAATCATAGGTTTTTATGAAAATGAATGAGATTTGAGTGATTCATTTGATGTCTTGCAGGTAACCTAATATGTTTCACTTGTTATTACATATATTTGATCACTTATATTTAATTGAGAGATTAAATGATTCATTTTCACTTGTTATTACATATATTTGATCACTTATATTTAATTGAGTGTGCGTAGATATTTGTTACATACGTATAGAATGACTTAGTGGCTTGAAATAAGAAGTTCGTTTGGAAATGAATGAGAGTCAGGTCATTAAATTGGTCCCTTACAGTTAATCTAGTGTATTTCACTTGTTATTACATCTATAATGAATTATTTAAATGATTGAAATCGCAACTTCATATGGATGATACAAATGAGATCTAAGCATTACTTTGAAATCACATGTTTATATGAATTATTTAAATGGTTGAAATCACAAGTTTATATGGATACAAATGGTTGAAGTCACTATATTTGTAAACGTGTAATTAGTCCGATGAGTTGAATTTGTTGTTACATCTATAGTGAACAATCTAAAGGATTGAAATCACATGTTCGTACCAATACAAGTGAGATTTAAGTGATTCATATGATCATGCATACTTAATTGAATGTGTTTAACTTGTTGTTACATGTATAGTAAATGATTTAGTAGATCGAAATCACAAGTTTGTATGAAAATGAATGAGATTCGAGTGATTCATTTGTTTTCTTATGGTTAACCTAATGTGTTTCACTTGTTATTACATTTATAATGATTCTTAATGCGGATGTGATTAACAAGTGATTCATTTGGTGTCATATAGTTAACCTAATGTATTTCACTTGTAATTTAATTGAATGTGCTTAACAAGTGAAACACATTAGGTTAACAATAGGGCACCGAATGAATCACTCAAATTTCATTTATTTTCATGCAAGCCTATGATTTCAATCAACTAAATCATTTAACATGGATATAACAATAAGTTAAGTACATTCAATAAAGTATGCGTGATCATATGAATCACTTAAATCTCACTCGTATTGATTCAAACTTGTGATTTCAATGTAGTATATCGTTCAGTTTAGATGTGACAACAAGTTGAACTCATTGGACTAACTACAAGGGATACAAGTAATGCATAGATCCCATTTGTATCAATGGATCTCATTTATATACATATGAACTTCTGATTTCAATCATTTAATACATTCATTAGAATCACTTAAATTTCACTCGTATTGGTACAAATATAAATGTAATAACAAGTTCAACTCTTTGGATTAACAACAAGGTACCAAACTATTGCATTGATCCCATTTATATCCACATAAGCTTGTCATTTTAATCATTTATTATAGATATAATAACAAGTGAAATTCATTAGATTAACTTTAAATGACCATTGAATGACTTGAATTTCATTCATTTTTATTCAAACTTGTGATTTAAATCCACTAAATCAATTAATATGGATGTAACAACCACTGAAGGATTACCACTAGATACTGAAACCCAATGTTTGCAATGGCGATACACACTCAGACTTCGTGTCTCTGTCTGCTCATGGCAAAGGGAAAATGAGAAGTAAGGCATGAAATTGCTGGCAAAAGACCAATGCCTGGCTAGGGCCTCGGTGTTAATCATTTATACACAAAACTTGACAGTACAATAATTCAACGAATAAATTCGTTTGACAAAAGTAATACGCACTGACCTATACTTTACAAAAGAAACAAAAGAAAACAGTGCTTTGGCAATCTTTTCATGATTCGCCAGCTAAAGAGAGGACAATGATAAAAAATAACACAAAAATGACTCATGACTCATTATCTTGCTTTCGGTGCAATAATCGGAAGGCGACAGATGATTCATTGTGTTGCTTTTCGCTATGAATATATTCATGTCGGAGTTTTGTCTTCATTCTTTTGTTTCGCTACTTTCCGCCTCGGATTCCAATATTCATCGTACTTCAAATTCATGGTGGAGGCAGAAGCCTTTTGTTTGGACACGACTATTCTGGCACTTGCGCATCTCCTTTGTGATTTGCTCTAATGTCGTACAGCTTTCTTCAAACTCTTTTGTTTTTGGAATATTTTTGTACATGAGTTCTTTATCTTGAAAGACTACAACTTCTAGATAATCAACAAAATTGATTCTTTGAAATTTTCAGCACAGCGCTTCTTCCCATTTTGGACCTACAACAAAATTTAAAAAGTCTTTGAAGACATTGTTAGCATAATTGCCGTCGATGGAGTATTAGATTATCTAGTATAGTTTTCTTAATGGCCCATAACAAAATTTCTGTTTCGAATGAGGTCCATTTGAGGTTATTGACAATGCAGGTAATTCTTCATGCAGCTGTGTAGGAGAAATCCAGATTTGGATATCTGCGTTCTGTTGCATCTGTAAATTCTGGATAAAGTATTCTGGATAAAGTTTTCTAGTTTTTTGATAGACCTTCCATCTACGCTCTGGTGTGTCTACCAGCCAATCTTGCCATTGCCTTTCAATAGATCTCATCATCTTGCATTCTCTGGTGAGAGCGTCTGGTAAAGAATGGTGTTCCCTTTTGACCAGATCAATTATAAAATCATACTGGGATAGCAGAAATTGCCACCAATCAAATCTTTGTAGGGAATGCACAAAGGAGCGAAGAGAGAGGCCACATGAGAGAAAGGCTGACTAGGGGGAGTGTCTTGGAATCTAACCTAAAGTAGGAAGTGAAAGTGGGAAAGATTAATTGCAACGGCAGATTTGTTGAAGATGACTCTTATTTTGGTTGACATATAGGCCAAACTGCTCAAATATGTAGTAATATGGTTAGTATAACTTGTGTACGTAGTGCCCCCAAGTGAAGGTGTGCTTGGAAAGACCGACTTAGAAAAACACTTGACTATTTTATTCATGTTATAATTCAAGTGAAGGTGTGCTATAAAGTGCAAAATGATCAAAGTACATCATTCAAAAATGTCAAATGCAATCCGCAAACAAGCCAAAAAAGAAAATGTAACGGAAAAGAATTGGTGCTCAGCCAAATTATCCATCACAAGCCTTATATTCCTTAAGAAAGCATTTGTCTCATAATCCAATTTACAAATTCTTCAGCTCAACCATGATTGCCAAAATTTGTCTAGCTGTGAAGAATCTGTGGTTGACTTTCTCAACCATTTGATGTATCTAACTGATTCACTTAGTTTAGTTGTTGAAGTTATAAAGGAGGATGTCTTAGTTATATATGCATGTACATAGTGGCTTAGGAAATGAATATAAAGGTTTTGTATAACTATGACAACCTCAAAATCTCTTCCTTCATTCTGGGAAATACATGATATTCTCATAAATCAAGGGAAGTGATTAATGGTTGCCTTCTTTGCTCAAAATAGGTGTGACCTTGGCAAAGGTAGAGGTTGTAGTAGAGGTGATAAATGATTCTAGAGTGTAGGAAAAGGTATATATCCAACAAGTTCATTATGGATAGAAAAGTCAAGTAATTGGCCAATTATGTGGTAGGAGGAACAAAATGGCCAAGATTGCTGGAATTAACTAGAGGCATTCATGGAAATGACTATGAAGTAAAAGCAAGACAATCAATGGCATCCAATTACAAGTATTGTGCATCATGTTGCGACTTTAGGTCTATGTTTGATGCCAAATATGAGTGTTTTGGTTTAGTTGGTGTCATGGTAGGCAATGATGTGAACGCCCCGATGACACATTAAGGCAAATCAATTCAAAAATAAGAGGTTTATATTAACCCATGACAATGTTTTAGAGATAAAATAAAATCTTCTATCCATATCTAATATATGCAAAGGTAAGAAGTGCAATATTGAGTTAACAAATCTGTTTTTTTTTGGGTTAAGGATGAGATGAACAAGAAAATGCAGTTTGGAGAGGGGAAGCGGTAAAGACAATATGTATGTCTAGCTAATGGATAAACGGGCAAGTGGCTGGAATAAAGTGGACCAATCCCATATGTTTGAATCTTTATTTGCTAGTCTTATCATACTACAATTTCAAATTTTGTGTGGCATGATAGAACAAGATAGGCTAGTAATTATGTAATGAATCTGTTGAGAAATGTTGATGTTATTTTGAAGGCAAAAAACAAAATACAGAAATATGTTTTAATGGACTTCTTACAAAATGTGGTTGTTTGCCATTTCAAATCTTTAAGCATATTTAAAATTTTTCCTTTCTAAATAATGCATGTAGTCCTATGAGAACTCGTAATTGTTAGCCTGTTGTGGCACAATCAGAAGTTACGTGAAAGTTTGTTCATCTGCTGGAATCTCTAGAGGGATTTGGTAGTGGAGAACTGTTGTGCAGAATACTTTCTATTAAGATAAGGATAATTACTAGTAGATAAGTTTAATTGTAAATAGCAAAAAATAGTTTTATTAATCGTTTATAAGGGCACTTATTGTAATTAGGACAGATATCATTTTATTCTTCTCAACAAACTTCTTGCACACTATAAGAGTTTAGTAACCAAGGAAGTGCTATTTTAGCCTCTCCATCGCATGTGTATGTGCTTTCTGTTTTGCTCTGATACCCTATTTCACTTTGTTTTACTTGTGTTTTGTTTTCCACCATACATAGTTTTTATTTTATTATGGTATCAGAGCTCTAAGCACTTTTTCTTTGAGCATGATCTTGGTATATTATTGACCGCTATGTGGTTATTTACTGATCATCATCTGATCATCCCTGCTTGCGCTTTCATCTTGGTCAACATATGGCAAAAACAAATGCAAATATAAATTCGCTTACTAGAGACCCAATAACCTCCAGTTCAAATACTTTGTTTGACATCAACATAGAATTTTACGTCCCTTATTTGATGCATCATTTGGACAACCCATGAGATTTGTTGGTGAATTAGCATCTTAGTGGTAATAGCTATGGCACTTGGACATGGCCAGTGATAATGGCACTTGTCACTAAGAACAAAATATCATTCATTAATGGTTCATTGCCTATGCTTGAAGTTTTTTCTCTAAATTTTCGGTTGAGATCTTATTACAATTGTATGCTCTTGTTCTAGATCATCAACTCATTATCTCATAAAATAGAAGATAGTGTTATATATACTACCATAGAGAGAAAAGTGCAATTAGATTTACAAGAATGCTTTTACCAAAGTACCACACAATTTTCAAATTAAGATTGTGATTAGTAAGATTAATGAAGATGCATTTCTATATCAGCATACTATATGAAATTCAAGGCCAACTGGGATGAGTTGGCCTCATATGATCTTTTTCTAGTATTTTCGTAGAGATAAATGATGGAAAGACAGGGGATCTCCGTGATGAAGCCCCCCCTGACTATAAAAAAAAACTTCATTTATTCCTTTAATAATGAGGGCATATGTGTTTGTTTCTCCAAAATCATTACCTTAGAAACCCAATTATCACAAAAACCAAGGTGGTGTAGGGATTTCCTAATGAAGTTCCATTTAACTTTGTCCTACACCTTTGACATATCAAGGTTCAGATGCATGAACGGTTATTCTGAAACCAAGACAAACTTGGTCGAGCACCTGACGAGGTTTAGGCCACCTCTATATCTACTCCAAGTGATATTTTGTTCATAAGCCTTCTTGCTTTTATAGCTGTATTTTTTAGTCAATACCCACAAGATCATGTTACATGCACGGTCCATAGCCTTTAAGAAAATGACAAGTGCCCCCCTACCCCTGCCCACTGGCTCCCTAGCCCATTTTGAGGGGTACTTTGGATGTCGATAGCATAAATTTTAAATTCTTGTTAAAAACCATGAATTTATGGCATATTGAAAAGGGAGGGGGCTGTCCATCTCAAATTCATGGATATGAGATCCTTTAAACCACTGCGGATCTAAGATTCATGATAAAACAAACACAACCCTAGTTATCTTTTGGTTGTTTTATTAAGAAATCATACTTTTCTTTCAGATTATACCACATTGCTTATTAGTAAAAAAAAAAGAAACATATGGTACCTAACCAAGAGAACTCAGAAAACTTTGTCGCGAACAGATAATTGTTACCGTGTTATTCTTATCGTACAATCACTATCTTTGCTGTGTGGAGCACAAACTGAGGGATTTAACAATCTCATAATATCAAAATGTGTCAACTTATTTGGACTACACTCAAACACTCTTCCCAAGGGAGTGTCGCCCCGCAAACACGTCAGCAGTTGTTTGAACGTCCGAAAGAGGCGGCACCAAGACAACTGTACAGGGCAAATAAAATTGAAACCAACATAAACAGCCATGAAATGTCGTCAAAATGCAAAGCTGCATGTAACTAATGCATTTCCAACTGTTGTCTGAGAAACAAATCACTAGTTGCAACGCTCATCAACACCAAGATGTTTGTTGTCAACTTAATCAAGATTTTCTACCAACTGGAAGTGTTAACTCTTAGCAGCCTGTTTTTCCTTCGCTTTTTGGATCTTCAGGAACTTCTAAAAGATTTTCTTCTCTTCAACAAAAAAAGCCAAGGTGATCATTGCTAATTTTGGGCCAAATTTTTTTGGAGAAAAAGTAAATGTCTATTTGCAGCCGCTTTGAATTAAAATTATTGTCAGATGTTGGCATAGAAACTGATGATGCAATTAGTAATTAGTGTGTGACAATAAACAAATTTTCAGCATAAGAAGAGGCTAGCATATCCTATATGTCATAAAGATACATATTTTTATCGATTTAAAAATAACAATGATCATTGAAAACTTTTGTCTGCATACCATATATATAGATTGAATAGTCATTCCTTTGGTGAAACTGAAGAAATGAGAAGCACTCCTCTACTGCTTTCTAGAATTGATGCACGGGAAGAAGTGTACCATGGATAATTGCCATATAATTAAAAAAAAAACATATTTTTCACTCTCCATATAATTATTTTACTAGTTAACTACATCTAAATACATTTTACATTCTGCTGTTAACAAACACATCCTCTGCTACAAAAAGAAACCATGCATATATGCATGACGGATGTGGTGAACAAGTGGGATCAACTGGGGAAGAGGAGGAAAGAAGGGTCTCTCACTAATTTCCTTCCCCCGAACGTGACCTTGAGTAGCTTGCTCTGTTAAGAGTTTATTTCCTCTGTTAAGTGTAAAGTGTGTTGTGGGCCTCCTCATGAGCTTGTTGTTGCCAACTCCACCATCATCAATGTCATCGTTGTCTTCTCAAGATATTTAGTAGAGAAGGTATGACTTAGCAATTTCCAACCTCCAGGAGGCTATGAAGCTCAAATGAAAGAACGGTATTGCATTCTGCCTCTTGGAATCTGTTATGGAAAATGAAAACGAATTCTTAAATCAGTGTGATATTAACTTTGTTTTTTTACACCTATTGTAAAGCTGTAAAATTGAATTGTGGTATTCCTTGCCACGCATGTGAAATTCTATAGAAGGTTGAAGGCATGATTTGGTTGTAACAGAAAATATTCTTTTATGCCTGTAAAAAAATTGATTATGTACAGAAAGAGTATAAATATGAGAAAGGAAGAAGAGCATGATGCTCTGTTCCATCCATTCCCAGCCTCCTCGGTTATGCCCTGTTGATTCCGTGGCAGCCCTGATTTTCTCTTGTGCATCATCTGAAACTCACAAGATATTGCAAGGGAGGAAAGGAGTGGTGGCGGATGACGAGTGTTGGCTTGTGATGATGCGCAACAGGTTGATGCACTATTTTAAGGGGCCAAAAAAGACATTGATGTATTTTTCTATAGCCCTGCCTCCACTTTTCCCAAAAGTTCTTTATATGGCTAGATTTCTTTTGCACCGGTACAAATCGTTACAAAAAAATGTCAAATTGGGCGCTTCAATTTGGTTGTTAATTCTGTTGGATAGTGGCCCTGAGCCCTATCCTTCATCTCATAACTGCAAGCCAGATTAAATTGAAAAACTCATTTCCAAAATAAAAGATTTCATTAAAATGAAATTCAAAAGTTTATTTTGTTACCATTACGAACCAGCCAAAAATTCTCTCTGGCGATAACTGCTGCTGGGATTCAGGAAATCCTGGGAGGCAGACTATAAAGTCTCAGCTTATGTTCATCTGAAGGTTGATCATTAGATTAACCTATCATAGGTTACTATAAAAATACTGTTCTTGCTTATACGAGTCTTGAGCCTGACCATTTTATTCCTGTCACAGGATACTTTGCTCAAGGTTCAGTGTCGAGCACAAGCTAGGTCTTGGTTTGTTGAGTGGAGTTTGAACTGACCCTTTAAAGCACAATAGCTCGAGCATGACAAGACATGAGCAGAGTTGGGCTCTAGACCACTTGTGTATGACCACAACTATAATATATGCTATTGGCAACGCATTTTACCATAGCCAATAGTCATAATGCAGTTGCCAATAAACTTATTAGCAAATACTCTTGCTCTAGCCAATAGATAAGGTTGACCTTGCCCTTTACAGCACGGAGAAAAGTCTTTTGTTAGGCCAAGGGTCATTGCCAATAATATCATTGGTAACAACTTGTTGAGTTATTGACAATGGTAGAATTCATTGCTAGAAGTTCTTACAACAGTGATTTCTTCACTGCTATAGGTCCCCTTTTTCTTTTGAAAACAAAACAAAATGCCACTTCTATAGCAGGTAAGCCAGTTTTTCCTAATTTGAAAGTGGGACGGTTTCAAATAGATAATCTAGATCGATACCAACAAACAAAAACATAGACTACTGAAACAAATAGAGAGAGAGAGAGAGCGAGAGAGAGAGAGAGAGATGAACACTCCATGCATCAGATTTTGGATTAACAAAAATACAGATGGAAAAACGAACAAAAAAACAAGTCAGACTTTTAGGCAATATGCAAGTTCAACTACATGTCATTTATGGTGAGAGTTGTCTTAAAATGTCATCAGAAAATTATTTACAACTTACAAATGCAGCTGTGAAGATTGAAACATCTCAAAAATATCCACAATCAAGTTCTAAATCGTGTATAAGCATCTCCAAGAAAATGGCACCTGTTAGTGCTTCGTAAAGTTGCTGGTCCCTTTGACAATCGTTTGTTTATTAATTGATCTTCTGACCTACAGCATCTCACATATAAAATGAAAAATTAATGAAAAAGTGAAAATGAAGCAATGCTCTAGCCATTTATGGATACAACATATAAAAGCTACAAAAGCCACAAAGAAAAACATACACACTAGAAACTCTCGTCTTCACATGAACATTTTGTGGATCAAAGAAGAAAGGCCACTCAGAATCTGAAGCACATGCAGGTTACATATTGAAAAATGTAGAAGACATAAAAAAATAGTGTTGTTTTACACATAATGCAACTGTAGATATAGCAGATCCAAATTGAAGACCAACACTAATTAATCATTCAATTGGAATAAATAAACATGCTACAGATCATGATGAAGGTAAAGAGTTCAATACTAGTGTATGTGATGCAACTTGGTAGAGGTTTCCCTAAATCATCATATTTAAAAAACATCGAATACAATTTACAAGACTAACAAAGCGGTAACTGTAAAAAATGTGGAAAGGATAAGATTGGGAATATGAGTACATCCACAATATATTTCTTTTCATGGAAAGTGAACTGGAAGAAAGCTCAGCAGAAGAATGTATGGGCATCATAAACAACAAATTCGAGCTGCTCATTTTCCAATCATTGTTCACCATGGTGGCGTCAAATGGGGCATGCATTCTGCTGTGTATTTTCCATCACCGGGAAGAGATAAATATTTATACTTTCAAAAACATAACTTCTTTAATTGCTATACCAATGAGTAATAATAGTCAAATTAGGCCATCATGCTGTCAACTACCGAACATGGCAGCATGTACAAATTAATACCGTTAGATGTTATTGTATTAAATAACAATGAGTAATTGATATTATTGTATAATGGTATAAAATGGTATATGACTAATTTTCAACTAAGACGAACAGAAGAAAGGGGAAACTAACATGACAAAAAGGTTTTATACGTCTTCAACTATTATATGTCCATTATCAAATAAAGAAGTCAGTTTTCTTACCAATTCATCCTTCACATTTTTAATTTGTTTCTTGGGAACAATATCAGTAGCTTGATCTTAAAACCTTGCAATAGGTTGACAGAGATGAACCACTACAAAGTTCATGTTTCACAATCAACAGCAAGTTGCATGTGCGGCATGTACATCAATGGAACTAGAGAGCTCACAAGAGAAAGGACCATAACTAGATTACCTATTTTATCATGTATTGAAAAAGAATCCAGATACGAATAGCAAAAACCTAGTTCTCAACATTCATGTAATTCATGAAAAAGAGAGAATGTTCCTAGGCTCTATATTGCATTGCAATATGTAATTCATTGAAAAAGAATCCACATACGAATAGCAAAAACCTACTTCTTTTACATTTATCGACTCTATATCGTATTGCAATAAAATATTCAAAAGAAATTAGTGTTCCTAGGCTCAATGCCTCTTGAATCTTCTCAACATAAGGTGATTCATTCAATTAAAAACAATTTATCTATTTGATAATTGAGTTAAGCATGTAGACATAAGAAACCAACATATGCTTATACCTTCCATTATCTTCAATGATGATGTATGCTGCCATTTGATGGTGGAAATAATGTGTGACGAATGGCTGTGTAACGTCATCTGAGATCTTCATCTCCCATATCTCTCCTCGCCATTTTCTATTTCCCTGTTGGCAGTTACTTCCTCAAGCCTCCGGAAACCAAGGAGTTCATCGTTCTATTAGTCTTTGGTCAGGAGGTTATTGGGGATGTCAATGAATTAGATTCAGATCAAATACCAGATCAAGTTTTTTTAGAAAAATCAGATATCAAAAAAAGAGTAATTTGATATCCAAATAAAAAATCAGATCAGATTCAGTATTAAAAATTGGCATCCGATTAAATTCAGATTGAGACTCAGCATCAAATAGATACCCAATCAGATACCAGAAAAAAAGGATAATGGATATGTAAACCCAAATTTATAGATCTGGATCTAAATAATATATTTTATTCTACATTATTGTAAATTTATAAATCTGAACCCAAATTTGAATCCCCAATTTCAATTAATATCATCTGAATCTAAAACCAATGCAAACTTGGTCGAGCACTTGACAAGGTTTGGGCCACCTCCAGATCCACTGCAACTGACTTTTGTTCATAAGCCTTCTTAATTTTATAGCTGCATTTTTTCATCAAGACCCACGACATCTGGTTACATGTATGGTGCATAGCCTTTAAGAAAATGACAAGTGTCCCCTGCCCACTTGTACTAGTTCCTTAGCCCACTTTTTGGGTACTTGGCATCCATGGGAGCCTGTGCACAAGCCTGGGCATATAACCAGCTTTGAATATCCACCCATGTCATCGACACTATACTAAACACTTGAGAGAGAGAGAGAGAGATAGATAGCTTCTCGTGATGGAAACAGGGATGGGGAGCACATGAAGAAGGGGTAGAGAGTTTATTTCCTCTCTTAAGTGTAAAGTGTGTTGCAGGCCGCCTCATGAGCTTATTGTTGCCAACTCCACCATCATCAACGTTTTCGTCCTCTTCTAAAGAGATTTACTAGAGAAAGTATGATTTAGCAATTTCCAACTTTCAAGAGGCTGTCAAGCTCAAACGGAAGAATGTTAGGGCCTTCTGCCTCTAGGGATCTATTACAAAAATGAAAACTAATTCTTAAAATGTGTATTAACTTTGTTTTCGTTACACCTATTGTAAAGGTGTAAAATTGAATTGTGGTGTTCTTTGTCACGCATGTGGAATTCTCTAGAAGGTTGAAGGCAGATTCTGTGTAATAGAAAATATTCTTTCATGCCTGTATTTGATTTTGTACAAAAAAGAGTATAAATATGTGAAAGGAAGAAGAGCACGATGCCAAATATCGTGGGTGAAGATGAGCTAGCCAAATGTCATGGGTGAAGATGAGCCAGCTGAATGTAGTGGGATAAGATGAGCCAGTCAAATGTCGTTGAAACCAAAAACCGTGGTGACTTAAACTAGTGACTTTCTTAATCACGTGCACTGTTTCTGCATCCAGCGTTCATGTAGCATTGCCAGCCTTCTACGATCCTCCAACAGTCATCCCAGAACAGTTCGAGCAAGCATCGATCTAATCCCTACGATTGGAGATTCCCTGCATTCTATAGAGTGGTTCTTCGGTGAACCTCCCCTTTCACTACTATTCGCAATGCCGACCACCTTTTCTTGTCAAACTTCATGGACATCCCCAAAAGAAGGTGAACCTAACAAGCCAAGCTCGATCACTGAGGTTGCCTCTCACGCTGGAATCCTCGAATTGTGGACGTCCCTCTCTTTGTTTCAAGTTTCTTGTTGCCTCTATTTCTTCACTTGCCGCCACTGGTGTCGACCCCATTGGGCCCCAAAAGGGTCAAACAACATCATCAGGCCGTGGTGACTCCTACTCGACCGGTGACGTGATAGAGCCAGCCAGATTTCCACCATCTTTCTTGTGGCGTTTTTTCTTCTCCTTTGCATGGGAAGTCGTGTATTGAGTCCTCAGCATTAAGGAGGAGTCATGGCCGACAAAGGAAAGAACAATGAGTCGGAAATATCAATGCCATGAAAATGCCCAGGTGATATTTGATCTCTTCTATTTGCATCATTCAGATAATTTCGGAAGTGGGTTAGTATCTCAACCACTTATCGGTGATAACTATGCAATCTGGAGCAGAGTCATGATATCAGCCAAAAACAAGTTAGGATTCGTTGATCGGACCATCAAAGAGGCTAAAGGGATGAACATAATCGTATGTTGGGGTACGATGTAACAATTTGGCTCTAGCATGGATTCTTAATTCAATTAATAAGGAGATTCATGCTAGCATCGCTTATGCTGCCTCAGATTAAGTATATGGAAGGAGTTAAAAGAAAGATATACTCAGAGTCTTGCACCAAGAGTCTTTCGTCTACACAGTTCAATACATCGATTACAACAAGAGTCCATGTCTGTTACTACATATTATACAAAACATATTGTATAAAAATCAAAGTGCTTTGGGAAGAATTAAATTACTACAATTTTGTGTCTGCGTTCATGTGGGGGCATAAAAAATTATTCGGATCAAATCCAAAGAGAACGTGTAATTTAGTTCCTGAAGGGACTGAATGATCATATGATGCTGTTAGAGGACAGATTTTATTGCTTGTCCCTTATCCACAGTAAACAAATTATCTGCTCTAGTCTTGCAGGAGGAACAACTGCATAAAGCAAGATTCACGCCGTCAGCCTCTCACACCACCTTGGCAATATCACACAATCATATTCCCAAAGCAACATAACTTGAACAAAGTTTCAAGTTTCAATGAAATAAAGAAAGACATCAAAGATGACCAATCTGTAGCTATTGTCATAACACAGGTCATGTGAAAGATAAATATTTCAAGTTGAATGGCTATCCTCGAGGACATCGATTCCATGATCCTTTCGACCACCACTAGCTGCAGCTACCATTCATAATCAAAGGCGGGTGGACCTCCATGCAAGCAATGGTACTAGTTTCCTGGCAGCAACGGTCAAAATTCCAAGGAAGTTGTGCCTTCATTCACTATGGATGAGTATCAGAAACTCTTATCACTTGTTAGAACTCCGTCTTCCTTTATCAATTTCGCAGGTAATATATCTTCATATAGTGTCTCCCATCTTACTTGGATTATCGATTCTAGAGCAAGTCGGTGCATTTGTGCCGTTAGCTCTCTACTTCAAAAACCAACCAACTGCCGGGTACCTATAAACTTACCTAATCGACATACAATAACTGTCCATCAAACTAGTGATGTTAAACTACCACCATTCACTCTCGAAAATTCCTTGTATATTTTCTCTTTCAAAGTGAACCTACTCTCTGTGAGTCAATTGAGCGAGGCACTAAACTTTTCCGTAACTTTCTTCCCTACTCATTGTGTCTTGCTGGACCTGAATGCGGGATTTCTATTGCTCTCTTATTTCCGCTCCCTTGACCAATGGTAACTTGACATTTAATGCAATGAAAGGCACAAGTTACCCTCTTTCTTACTTTACTTCACTTTCTCGTTTCTCCCCTAAAAACCTTTGAAGTGGCAGTTGGATATAGGGAGTGGTGAGACACAATGAACTCAGAAATTAGTACACTAAAGGAAAACAACACTTGGAGAATGAGCACTTCACCACAAGGAGTTAAGCCTATCGGTTGCAAGTGAGTTTACGAAATCGAGTCTGATCAGACAGTACTGTTGAGCGGTACAAGATGGCACACCTCATTGCCAAAGGTTATTCTCAATAGGAAGGACTGGACTACAATGAGACATTTGTACCAGCTGCAAAAATGGTAACTATGTGAACTTTACTTTTAGTCGCTGTGGAAAATGATTGGTTATTATATTAAATGGATGTGAAGAATGTCTTTCTTCATGGTGATTTGCTTGAAGAAATACATATGAAGGTTCCACCAAGATATGACCATAAGGGGGAGAATCTAGTATGTAAATTACATAAATCTCTCTACGGTCTCAAACAGTCTCCTCGAAATTGGTTTCACAAATTGTCCTTGGCACTAGTGGAGTTTGGATTCAGTCAATCAAATGCCAAACACACATTATTCACTTACAAACAAGACCAATTTTTTGTTGTTGTTCTTGTTTATGTGGATGACCTTATTATTACGGGCAACAACAAGGAGCTGATTGACAAATCTAAGCAATTTTATGTCAAATCTTAAGTTCTTAATTTTTTATGTCAAAAATTTTCACAGCAAACGTATGCTCTCAACATTATATGCGAAACAAGTATAATGGGTGCAAGCCAATGGAATTTCTAGTGGAACGAAAGCTCAGACTCGAAGAAGGTACTCTCCTAAACACACAAACCAATCTTCAAATGAGTGTGTTTTGTGATTATGATTGGGTGGTGTGTCAAGAAACGCGAAGGTCAATAACTAGTTATTGTGTTCTTCTTAGTGATTCTCCAATTTCATGAAAGACAAAAAAACAGCCCACAGTATCTCACTCCTTTGTAGAAGCAGAATACAAGGCATTGGCAAATGTGGTATGTGAAGTGACTTGGTTGAAATTCTTATTGTCGGATCTAGGTGTGAGACATCTACAACCGACAAATCTATACTACGACAATCAGACTGCCATGCATATTGGTGCCAATCCAGTTTTTCATTAGCTACCAAACATATAGATTTAGATTGACAGTGGTTTGGAAAAAAATAAATCAAGGTGTAGTGAGAACCAGTTACATTAACAACAAAGATCAGCTGGCAGACTTATTCACTAAGGCCTTAGGCAAGGAAGAATTTAATCATCTTCTATCCAAACTGAACATAAGAAACTCTACACTTAGTTTGAGGGGGAGAGTTAAAATTAAGATTCGCTACTTATCTTCTTATTTTGACATCTTAACGATAAGATTTTCAGTTGGTTAGTGTAGCTGTTAGGATGAACCAGCCAAATATCATGGGAGAAGATGAGCAACCGAGTGTCATGGGATAAGATAAGCCAGGCAAATATCATGGGATAAATGAGCCAGCCAAATGTCGTTGAAACTAAAAACCGTGTACTACTTTTTCTTCTATATATAGGTGTGTAAGATCTATAGAAAAATATGTAGCAATTCTCTGTTCTCTTCCTTGTGTTACATTCTTCCTTAACTCAAATAATTTCTACATAGGCGTCAATAGGCAAGGCTCCCAATTCTTCCAACTCTTTTCCGCAAGTGGAGCAGAGTCCTCTTATGGTAACAACATCATCACTACTGAAAACCTCTTTTTCCTTCATCATTCAGACAACCCTGGTACTATATTGGTTTCACAATTAGTAACTAGTGAAAATTAATCAACCTGGAGTCATGCTATGAGAATCGCATTGTCTACCAAAAACAACTTGACCTTTGTTGAAGGTAGTCTTCCCAAACCCGGCGTTGCAGCTCCTGAGGTCATTATGTGGAACGCTTCGCAATCACATGGTCTTTCATGGATTCTTAACTCCATCTCAAAATAATTATCAAGCAATATCATCTACACCACCACAATTATTGAAGTCTGGGCACACTTAAAGGACCTATTCACTGAAAGCACAAACCCCTCATAAGTACCAACTCAAGTCCTCCATTAGTCATTTGAATCAAGAAAATATATTTGTTGCTCTTTATTTTACATTATTGGCATAAGCTTTCGTCCTATGATGTTCTTTCGGAATGCTCTTGCAATTTCTTGAAAGTGGTTGCTGAAAAGAACAAGAAGAGTGAGTGATTGAATTTCTTATGAGATTGAATGATTCGTTCAATGCTATAAGATGGAAATTCTACATATGCAACCCTTGGCTTCTCTACAAAAGACATGCACCGGTCTTCAAGAGGAGAAGCTCGCCTTCAAACTAGTGTGTGGAGTATGTTGGTCTCTCAGCAAGTGCAAATTTAAATGCATTCAAAAACCAACAAAACAGGCACCCACAATACTTCTGCAATTACTGCAAGATTGCAGGACATCAAAGGAACGATGCTTCAAATTAAATGGTTACCCTCCAAACTTTATAGGTGGAAAATAGAGCTAGACAAGGTGGCTATTATCAAGGCCTCTGTTGGAGGGAAAACTGATTCCAATGCCTTAATCTCTCCATGCATGGAAAATAGTTCAGCAAGACATTGCTCCAATTCTAACTGAAGATGAATTTATTCAATTCAAAAAACTCCTCAAAAATCGATCAGTAACCCAAATAAACTTTATAGCTATGTCATTCTTCAAACTAGACACCAGGGTAATAGATATTGGTGCTAGTCACCACATGTCATGCTCCATAAATCAATGCTAGATGACACAAAATTAGTTGTTGCATTTTCAATTAGAGTTCAGGACAACAAATGATATATGCGACATGTGTCGGTAAAGTTGTTCTATCACCTTCCATTTTTCTTCAAAAAGTGTATTATCTTCCAAAGTTTGCTTACAACATATTGTCAGTGAGCAGATTTATTCAGAAAACCAAGCGTCATTTGATTTTCCCCACTACTTGGTGCTTTGTTCAGGACCCAATCTCCATGACCTGGACTGAGCTGGGTGATTCATCAGGGGATTCTTCATTTTCAAGTCACCTCTTACAACTGTAGACTGCTTGTTCACGAAACCCACTCAATCAGATTTTGATGTTTGGCATATGAGACTTGGGCACCCATCCTGCTCAAAGAATCAAATGCTCTGAAAGCATGACTCAATCATTAAGTTGTCAAATCTTTTCTGTGAAGTATGTAGTGTTGCTAAACAATATAGATTGATGTTCAAATTAAGTGAATCATGTTTTGCTAAACCTTTTGATTTGCTAGTTTCTGTTTACGAAAGCTCTTGGGAATAATGTTTCCCATGCATCGCATACTCAAGCACATTACTTTTGTCTATTATGGATGATTTTTCAAGAGCCATGTGGGTTTACCTATTGAAGTATAAACGTGAAGTAGGTCATTTGCTTAAACATTTGATTAACATGACTGAGAAAGAGTCCAAAACAGATGTGTTAAAAATAGGATAGATAGTGGAACCGAGTTCTTTTCAAATGACAATTTTTTTTTTCCGTGATAGAGACATCCTACATCAACATTCATGCCCCTACATGCCTCAACAAAACCGCATAGTTGGGAGAAAGCGTCAGCACATCTTGAATGTGGTGTCTGCTCTCAAGTTTCAGTCAGGTCTACCCTTAACTGTTGGGACTTACGTGGATTAACAGCCACATATTTAATAAATAGGACCCCATCCAAAAAAAAAGAACTTGACAATGAATGTCCCTTTGAAAAATTATTTAAAAGAAAACCACGTTACAAGCATATATGCGTGTTTGGTTGTTTGTATTTTTCCACCAACCTCAAACCACATGGAAAATTCGGTCACATGTTGGGATGTCAATATATCGAATTGAATTGGATATCTGACCAATCCGATCCGAACAAATCGGACATGGAAAAAATAAATATCCAATTAGGAAATGAGATTGGATTCAGATTTAATAAATGGCATCCAATCATATACGAATTCAGATTTAGATATACATAAATATCCGGTCGAATTCAGATGCAAATTCGGATCAGATTCATTTTTAGACAAATATCCTATATCTACTGCTATTAAATTTTGAAAATTAGCAAAATCTGGTTCAAAATTTAGATTCAGATATAAATATAAAAATCAGATTCGGATCGTCAAATTGGATTTTGGGTTCGGATATGACTTCTTTATTGGAATTTGGATCCAAATATTTGAATATCCAAAAAGCTGATATGATTAAGGATATATTGGATCCCAATCCGATCCGTTATCCCTAGTCACAAGGTTCAGAGAGGTGTGCTCATTGGGTATCCTATTGAACAAAAAGGCTACAATCTACTTGATTTGGAAACCAAAAAAAAAATCGTTTGTAGGGATATGGTCTTCAATCAAACTGAATTTCTATTCAAATTCTCAAAGTATGGGAGCAAAGTCTACATTTTCAAGTTATTCCTCTCACATTTGATGACAATCATACACTTGAGAGTAGAAATTCAAGTGAACGAGGCCCTTGTTCTTGTCGACTGACTGAAAGCCAAGATCATGTCATGACTACTGATTGTACAAACATTGAACAACCATCTGAAATTGTTTTAGAATCAAGTGATGATGTAGAAACAAATACTTCCCTAGAAAAGGGCTTCCACAAGGTATCATTTGTCATAAGTTGTCTTTTTCCCATTTTTCAGCTGCTCTTAAAAGTTTCCTGTTGAATATCTTTCCTCAAACCAAACCTTCATGCTTTAGGCAGGCAGAGCAACATACAAATTAGAAACGAGCCATGCAAGAAGAAATTATGGTGGTGGAATCAAACAATACTTGGACCCTAGTCTCCCCTTCAAATAATGTCAAACCCATCAGCTGCAAGTGAGTTTATCGGATCAAGTATAAGGCGAATGGTGAAATAGAAAGGTTCAAAGCCATATTAGTGGCCAAAGGGTATGCACAAGTGGAAGGCTTGGATTTCCATGAGACCTATGCTGCTGCCTCCAAACTTGTTATTATTTGTTGTTTGATTGCAATAGCTGCAAAAAGAAATTGGGTGCTGCAACAAATGGATGTGTATAACTTCTTTCTAAACGGGATATTGAATGAAGAAATCTACATGACATTGCCTCCTAGTTATTGTGAAAAAGGAGAAACAAAATTGTGCAAGCTAAACAAGTTTATCTCTGGGCTGAAACATGCTCCTCAAAACAGGTTCTTGAAGTTCTCGTCAGAAGCGGTGAGCTATGGTTTTTGCAATCCAAGTGTGATTACACACTGTGTGATATCAAAGAGAAAGGGTGTTCATGGTAATTTTGGTGTACATCAACGCTCTCATTGTTTCAGGAAATGATATGGAATACCTAGAAAACTTCAAATGTATCTTGGCAAAAGATTTTGCATGAAAGATGGGCAACTTAAAATATTTCCTTCGCCTAGAGCTTAGCAAAGGGAAGAAATGAATATTTTCGTCACAACGCAAGTATTTTTGTCATTTTTGATGAATTAAGCCTTCTCAATGCCAAGCCATCTGAGGATCGCATGGAACCTTGTCAAACCCATGCTGCCAATGATGGATAAGATTTAAAAAATCCTTCACTGTTTCAAAGACTTGTGGGGCATCTTATATATCTGACTATAACCAGGCCAGAAATAGTTTTTGCTGTTTACTTTCCTAGCCACCATATGCAGAAACTGACTACTCACTACAATTCTGCTATAAAAGTATTAAGCTATCTCAAATTTCACGCAGTCATGGAATTTTTCTTCCAGTACATGACAATTTCAAGCTTACCACATATTTTGATGCCAACTACGGAGCTTGCAAAGACACCAAAAAATCAATCTCTGGTTACTATGTTTAATTAGGAGAATGTCTAATCTTCTGAAAAACATAAAAACTGAGCATAGTATCTCACTTCTCAGCAGAAATAAAAATATTGCGCAACTACTGCTGAGATATGGATAAGATGTCTTCTAAAAGACTCCAAGTGCCTCCTCCTTCGCCAGCGCATCTTCTTTGTGATGAGATCAGCATTACAAATGGCAGTGAGCTCAATTTTACATGAAAGCACCAAGCATGGGGAGATCGACTGCCATCTAGTGCGTGAGCAAGTAAAAAACGGAACAATTGTCACAACCTATGTTCCATCGTAGTTACATCTGGCTGATCTATTCACCAAGTCCCTTGTCAAAGATCAAGTCAAATTTTAAAAGCTCAAACTGGGTTTTGAAACCTCATTCACCAGTTTGAAGGAGGGGTGTTAAGAAAAATGAAAACTAATTGTTAAAGCCATGTATTAACTCTGTTTTCTTTACGCCCATTGTAAAACTGTAAAATTGAATCATGGTGTTCCTTGTCACACATGTGGAAGTTTCTAGAAGGTTGAAGGTGTGATTGTGTTGTAACATGTATCCAAGAATGTGGTGTTCATACAGAACATGTATCCAAGAATGCAACGTTTTGCAATTAATTGACTTTGAAAAAATCAATAAAATTAAAGAATGAAATATGAGATGTTTTAAATGAGAATAGTGCACTAGAAAATGATTGAGTTACCTGTAAAATGTGGATCTGAGTGGTTCAAATGATGAAGCAGTACTAAAAGGTAATACTAAGTGGGTAGGAATGGAGGAAGTCAATTAAGTTTACAAAGTGGGTCTCAAAATTTTGAACTCTCTATGTGTTGGTTACTTATTTTGTGGTTTATCATAGACATGTCATTTACTCAGACCATCTAATGTATGGAGTAGTTTGCGGTGCAATAATGCATGAATTAATTTAAGTTCTTCTTCCTAGACATTATATTAAAATATATTAAAACAGTGCATGTATAACAAGTCCCAATGTTTTATATTAAGTTCTTCTTCCTAGACATTATATTAAAAAGTATTAAGACATTTCGGGAGCCTCAATTTGTTTCCCCATGTTTTACAGTGGAAGAGAGTAACGCTCAAAGTGCCTCCATTTCATGTGAATTTTATTCTTAACACAGCAAATAATTGCAAATATTCCTATTGTTTATCCTTGTGAAAAGCACATAATCTGTTACGTAAGAACCTGTAAATCACTTAGCTAGTTTTAACCTAATATGTTGCCATAATATTAAAAGAGCAATATTTAAGTCTAGAACTCCCTGAAGATATATAATTAATTTGGTGCTTAAAGGAACAATAAAAGCTATATACTAATTTCTAAATAAATATGGAAGCATCTATTCCTTGTTGTCAGAACGAAACAATTTGGCATGTTTAGCTTAGTTAATTGGTATCAGGATTGGAAATGAACACATAGGAGGATATTAATTTCCACAGTAAATTATTCAAAATTAATTAATATTGAAGCTATTAAGTTTTTTACAAAAATATTTTGAAAATTCATATAAAAGTGGTGTGTGTCGGTTGCTAACAGGTCTGAACAAAATCCCCAAAATGGTGCCAATTAATCTGTTGATTCTAGCTCATTGTGCATATCTTTAAGACAACAGCAACATTTTCAGGGATTGTAGATGCTCATGTACAGTGGACATCCCAAACAGTGGACCAATGAATGAACAGCCAATAATTGAATTTTATTTATTATTATTATTATTTGTTTTGGGGGGGGGCAGCGAGAGAGAGAGGGGGAGAGAGATATCATTGATTTTTTTTACAAAAAACACAAATGAAATATTAGTGAGTTAAAGGCTTAGAAAATTGCTTTCTCTTTTAATTACGAAAAACAGCAAAAACATTTTAGTTATACTATTTGCTAAGTTATTTTTCTTAATATCTGTTATCATATTTTTTCAAAAAATTGGGGAGGATCGTATGAAATTTTCTGCTCGATCGACCATCCCGCATGTTGAAACAAATATAGACATGAAGCATAGCTGGTTTTCTGGGTTCTCAAACTTGGTATATATTTTTCAAACATGGTATATATTTTTCAAGCAAGGTATATATTTTTCTGTTTGGCTCACAACCTGTCGTTAGGCATATTCTGATCTTGATTAATTTATATTTTCTATGTAACTTTTATGTACAAATAGAAAAAAAAAACAAAAATTTCACTTTCAAATTAGTTGATATCAACCGACATATAATTAATGAGTTAGACACCCTGTAATTGCCAACTATTTCCCAAATTCCAATGGTTTTCCAGTTTTCTCCTTTTTGTTCATTTATAGGTCGAATTGGCTTCGGCAGACCAGTGCTCGCTTTCATACCAAAACCTAAAAATAGGGTTTCGTTCTTTGTAATATCTAGTGGACCCAGGGCTACATGCACGAGTCAAGTCGAGCTCTAGTTGGGTCAGCTCGAGTCGACTTCACTCAGAAAACTCGAGGTCAAACTCGACTCAAGCTCCAAAACAAGCTCAAGCTTGACTGATGATACAACATTGGGCTCAAACTCGACTCACTGAACTCATTATGTTAAACATGTCTTGTTTCATTTAACTTGTCAAACTGTATTAACTCGTTTAGTTTTTACTCGTTTAGATTTTTTGTCGTTATAATTCAATATTTATTGTATAGTCGAGTCGAGTTGAGTTCTTACAATTCAAACTCAACTCGTTTAACATTTCGAGCATACATTTGAACTCAAGCTCAACTCATTAATAAACAAGTCAGGTTCAAGTTGAGCTTCAACGAGTGAGTTCGATCGAGTCGAGCTCGAGCTGGCTCAACTTGTTGTGCAGCCCTAAGTGGACTTCTCTTTCAGACATATAATATTAATCTACTTATTGATCGGGTCTTTTGCGATGCACCAAGATTCCTTTTGGAATAGATTTCAAGGAAAACGAGTTATATCCAATCTTGTTTGGCCTTTCACCCCTAGCCACAAGTCGTTCCCATATTTTTGCCACATGCGTGGGCTCGGTCCTTGAAGGCCTGGTAGAGCTTGTTTGAACCTGGCAAGATCGATCAGTTTAGGGTCAAATAGGAAGAACTATCTGCAACCTCTAGAAAGCACCTACACTTAACGGCTTAAGCAGTTGTTCACAAAAGGTTGCCGTTAGAGTGAGTTTGCCCCGCTGGGTCTATGCTCCGCTCCTTCGACTGATTGTTTGCATCCGATCTCAGGTTCTCTGTTACACTAACCTCCCCGCTCACCAAAGTGAGGCTGTGCAGCTGAACTGACCCTTCAAGACTCACTGATCGGGCTGGCGAGTCCTCAAAAGTGTTCTTCAGTCTGATTTCCATGAAAACTACTAAAGCTGCAAATATTACACTCTAATTGACAAGGTAGAGCGCTAAAGTGTTGGAGAAAGTCCTAATTCCTAAAGAGGAAAAGGTAAAGCCTCGACTCCAAGGGTATTGTCTCCCAAGTATTGAATTTGCTGTGGCACTGAACGGGCCAATGGAAAATCAGCGAGTTACGTATTAATGGGTTTAAGAAGCTGCAGGTGCATCAGCCATTAAAATAAAGGATTATTTACAAAATTACTCACCTCAATCTAAATTATCTACAAAGGAAGAGAAAAATAAAATGGATAATTTTCAATAAAAGGGCAACTATTTAAATTATTCCTTATAATTTTAGTGACTTCCATGCCGAAGCAACTCGTTGAGATTTATCCAAAAAGTGGAGTGCACGTTTCTTGATCTTTAAGAGTTGACTGGTGAATTACTATTTGACCAAGAATCGAGCCACTTTGTATAATTTTGTGAAAGATTGCAGAAATATTTCAGTACGTTCAGTCTCAGATGTGCTAGTGTTTTAAAGGCACACTACAAAAAAACATTTAACGAAAAATAGTTTTTTAAAAATTATTTTTTAATTAGTTTTGCAAAACAGATTTGTATGTTTGGATATAGAATCAAAACAGTTTTTTGTTTTTAATTAATTTTGGTAAAATATTTTCTTTCAAAATTTTATTTTTTGTAAAACTTGCATTTCTTATCATCCAAACTCTTACGAAACAGTTGAAGGAAGAATCGGTTTTTACCTCAAAAAATGAGTTTTACCACCCAAACAACTTAAGAATGTGTTCTTGTGAATAGGAAATATTAATCCTCTGAGGGAGGAAATCAACAGGACACTCTTGGAAAACGATCCAAACACAAAAAAAAATTATATGTTAAAGTTTTTTGACTTGGTATGCGGGAGAAAAGTCCACGGATGGAATATGCCATGGGACAAAAAAAAAAGTTTACCCAATAGATATACAAAACCATCTGATCGAAACCAGTGTTTTGAGCAATTATTTCTAAAACCTGATTAATTAAATGCATGTGCGTCGCCGAGACAACTAAACAATTAAAATTAAATTACAAACGTTTGATCACTTTCAGAACGCATCATATGTTAAGTCCTAATAGAAGATACCAAGCCAAGGGTTGGAAATAATCAAAACACTTTTATTAAAATAATCAGAGATAGTTTATAGTCATACTATTGAATGGTTGACAGATGTCGAAAAAAATATATAAAATGGTACGCAGATGTGTTCAGTGAACAACCAATAAAAAATGCATGAAAACCACTAAAAAAGTCAGGGCGGCTTCGATGTGAATGCAGTATAATTATAGTCATACTTTCAGATATAGGTTTATTTTTCGAAAGACTTGACTCTCTCCCCCTCTCACCCTTCAAAGATGGATTTATTTCATAGAGCATTTTTTTTCATGGGCACAAGATGGCGAAGGGTGTTTCTGTATACGTCATGCATATAGCTTGCTTCAACCAACTGGTTTCCTCATAACCTCCTTTGGGCTGGGGGTCCTACTCACGATCCAAAATTCTTGCATGGTTTATTCTATTGGACCACATTCAGACTCAAAATAACCTCACAAGATCTGGTTTTCACCTTGGAAGCAAGTGTCCTTTATGTTATTGTGTTGAGGTCAACCACTCACCTGATGTGGTTTTGTCGAGTGTCTCAAGATCTTTATGCACTTACCTGGTCTATGCCTCATATTGAAGTCACAAACATATCTACAATTCAGAACCTTGATCCATGGACCAGTTAGAGTGAGAAACAAAAAGAAATGGCGTACCATTTAGAGAATGACTGTTTACGTATGGGATTTGGAACTCCAGAAATGATATTATTTATAGGAATGAGACTGTCTTAGTTCAGTGCATGACATCCTCTATTTTGTATGATGTCTGGTTAATTTCCAGTAACCTATGGGGAAATGGTGATACCTCCAACTTCTTACAGGAATTAAGAGCTAATCTTTAGATGTAATTACTTTTTCAAATTCAACTTTTTGTTGGACTTATGTTATGTTATGTTAATTTTTATTTCTCTCTCTCTCTCACTCCCTCTCTCTCTCCCTGAGAACATTGCAATTTAAAAATGTGTAGGGTGGCTTCAATGTGAATGTTTTGCATATGGCAAAAGAAAATCAATGTATAATGTAGAGTTTGTTCTGCTATCAACCTAAGGGCCGGCCAGGTAAAAAAAAAAAACGCGCAGGCCCAGGCTGGGTATTATGGTCGATTTAATTCAATATATACATCATCAAACCTTATTTCTCTCTCTACTCACATATAGGCAGTATGGATTCATATATTTTCAATTACAATGAATTAGGCGAAGATAATTTTCTTATCAGTTGTTTTCTTTAATAGATTATAGTACTCTTCTAAACAAAGTAATTACCACGGCTTCTTCCTTCCTTTGCCTCCAAGGTTTAGGACGAAGGGATTGACACATACTCATGACCGCCTACCTTTCACTTGGGCCATAATATATATATAGGTATGAGAAACAGTGTTGCGGACATATGACATAATTTGCTTGAAGCATACCTTCAAAGATGTGAGCTATATCACACTTGCCGCCCTTGTTTCTTTCCTTCTAATGATGTAATAACAAAAACATGAATAACAAGATCTAATGAAAAATGAGAACCAAAAAAGAAAACAACTAAAGCTGACAAAGTAGGAGAAGAAGAGTGACCGAGCAATAAGAACGAAGAAGGATTTCGCATGTTCGAGTGAAGATGACGTAGATATAGAATCTGATTTGTTTGAGCCTCACCACTTGATTCTGAAACAATTTCGGGTGGTTATTCAATGTTTGTGCAATCAGTAGTCATGTCCTCATCTTGCCTTTCAGTCAGTTGATGAGAACAAGGGCCTTGCTCACTTGAATTTCTGTTCTCAAGTATATGATTGTCATCAAATATGAAATGAATAACTGGAAAATATGAGACTTTGCTTTGATCCTTTGAGAGTTTGATGGGAAATTCTGTTTCATTGAAGATCTCCCTACTAACGATTTTTTTTTTGTTTCCAAATCAAGTAGTTTGTAGCCTTTTTGTTCAGTAGGATACCCAATGAACACACCTCGTTGAGCCCTGCAATCAAATTTTCCTTGTGGTTTGAGGTAGGAAGCAAAACACAAGCAACCAAACACACATTGATGCTTGTAAGTTGGTTTTCTTTTAAATAATTTTTCAAAGGGAGTTTGATTGTCAATTTTTTTTTATGGGGTCCTATTTATTAAATATGTGGCCGTTAATACATGTAGGTCCCAACATTTTAAGGGTAGGCCTAACTGAAACTTGAGACCATGGGCCACATTCAAGATGCACCGATGCTTTCTCTAAGCCACGTCATTTTGTTTAGGCATGTAGGCGCATGAATGTTGATGTAGGATGTCTCTATCACGGAAAAAAAAAATTATGTCATTTGAGAAGAACTTGGTTCCACTATCTATCATGATTTTAACACATCTATTTTGAATTGTTGCTCACTCATGTTAATGGACTGTTTAAGTAAATCACCTATTTCAATTTTATACTTCATTAGGTAAAACCACATGGCTCTAGAAAAATCATCCATAATAGACAAAAAGTAATGTGTTCGAGTATGGGGGGTATGGTCCGCAAACATCACAATGTAGCAAATCAAAAGGTTTAGCAAAAAAATATTCACTTAATTTGAATGTCACTGTAGATTGTTTAGGAACACGACAGACTTTACAGAAATTATTTGACAACTTAATGACAGTCATGCTTTAGAGCATTTGATTCTTTGAGCGAGATGGGTGCCCAAGTCTCAGATGCCAAACATCAAAATCTAATTGAGTGGGTTTTGTAAACAAGCCGTCTACAGTGGAAAATGAATAGTCTGCCTGATGAATCACCCTGCTCAGTCCTCGTCATGGAGATCGGGTCCTGCACAAAGCACCCAGTAGTCGGGAAAATCAAATGACATTTGGTTTGCTGAATAAATCTGCTCACAGATAGCATGGTGTAAACAAAATTGGAAGATAATACACGTTTTCAAGAAAAATGGAAGCTGACAAAACAACTTTACGGACATGTGTAGCATAAACCGTTTGTTGTCAGAAACTCTAATAGAAAATGAAACAGCTAATTTTGTATCATCTAGCAATGATTGAAGGCAGCATGATATGTGGTGACTAGCACCAATATCTATTACCCAGGTGTCAAGTTTGAAGGATGACATACCTACAAAGTTTATTTGGGTTACTGATCGATTTTTGAGGAGTTGTTTTAATTGAATATATTCATGTTGAATTAGAGTTGGAGCAATGTCCTTGTTGGACTATTTGCCATGCATGGAAGAGACTAAGGCAGTGGCATCAGTTTTCTCTCCAACAGAGGCGTTGATAATAGCCCCCTAAAATCAGTTTTCTTGCCACTATTTTCCACCTTTAAAATTTGGAGGGTAACCATTTAGTTTGAAGTATCCTTCCTTTGATGTCCAGCAATCTTGCCGTAATTGCAGAAGTATTGTGGGCGCTTGTTTTGCTGGTCTTTCAAGGCCTTCAAGTCTTCACTTGCTGAGATACCAACATGCTCGACAGCACTACTTTGAAGACGAGCTTCTCTCTGTGTCTCCTCTTGAAGGACCGGTGCATAAGTCTTTTGTAGAGATGGCAGGGGATCCATAAGAAGAATATGCCTTCTTATAGCATTGAATGAATCATTCAATCCCATAAGAAATTCAATGACTTTCTCTTCTTGTTGCTTTTCAGCAACCACAATCAAGGCACCGCAAGAGCATTCCAATAGAACATCATAGGATGAAAGCTTATCCCAGTAGGATTTCAGTTTTTTAAAATAAAGAGCAACAGATATATTTTCTTGATTCAAAGGACTGATGGAGGATTTGAGTTGGTACTTATGAGGGGTTGCGCTTTCAGTGAATCGGTTCTTTACGTCTGCCCACACTTCAATAGCTGTGGTGGTGTAGATAGCATTGCTTGATAATTCTTCCGAGATGGAGTTAAGAATCCATGAAGGTCCATGTGATTGCGACGTCTCCACATCTTGATCTCATGAGCTGCAACGCTGGGTTTGGGAAGACTGCCATCAACAAAGGTCAACTTGTTTTTGGCATATAGTGCCATTATCATAGCACGACTCCCGGTTGAGTAGTTTTCACTAGTCACTAATTGTGAAACCAATACAATACCATAAGAGGACTCTGCTCCACCAGCTGAAAAAGAGTTGGAAGCATTGCCTGTTGATGCCATGGCTCTGAGACCATGCGAGTATCAGAGTATGCACAACAGAAATTAAAGGCTGTGATGGAATCAACAGGCACAACAGAGAAGGCTGAGCACGATGCTTTGTTCCATCATGCTCAGCCTTCTCTGTTGTAACTAGTGGTGTTCCTTGTACTGCAAGAGTATAAATATGTGAAAGGCTGAGCACGATGCGTGACAAGGAACACCACTATTTAATTTTACAGCTTTACAATAGGTGTAAAGAGAACAAAATTATTAACACAGTTTTAAGAATTAATTTTCATTTTTCATAACAAATCCCAAGAGGCAGAATGCCCAAACGTTCTTCCGTTTGAGCTTCATAGCCTCGTGAAGGTTGAAAATTGCTAAATCATACTTTCTCCAGTAAATCTCTTGAGAAGACGACGATGACGTTGGTGATGGTGGAGTTGCCAACAACAAGCTCATGAGGAGGCCTGCGACACACTTTACACCTAAGAGAGGAAATAAACTCTCTACCCCTTCTTCAGATGCTCCCCATCCCTGTTTCCATCACAGAAGCTCTCTTTCTCTCCCTCTCATGTGTTTAGTCTAGTATCGATGACATGGGTGGATGTTCAAAGCTGGTATTAGGCTCTTGTGGATGCCAAGTACCCCAAAAGTGGGCTAGGGAGCCAGTGGGCCAGGAGGGGCACTTATCATTTTCTTAAAGGCTATCGACCGTGCATGTAACCTGATCTCGTGGGTAGTGATTAAAAAATGCAGCTATAAAAGCAAGAAGACTTATGAAGAAAATATCACTTAAAGGCTATCGACCGTGCATGTAACCTAAACCTCGTCATGTGCTCGACCAAGTTTGAATTGGTTTCAGAATCGGATGATATTAATTTAAAATTGGGGATTCAAATTTGGGTTCAGATTTATAAATTTACAATAATGTAGAATAAAATACTTCATTTAGATTCGGATCTGTAAATTTTGGTTTATATATCCATTATCTTTTTTTGTTTCCGATTGGGTATCTATTTGATGCTGAGTCTGAATCCAAATTTAATCGGATGCCAATTTTTAATATCGAATTCTATCTGATTTTTTATTTGGATATCAAACTCCTCTTTTTTTCAAATCTGATTCATTTAAAGAAACTTGATCGGATATTTGATCTGAATCAGACTCACTGACATCCCTAATAACCAGCCTCCCCACGAAAGGCTAATAGGACGATGAACCCCACGGGTCTCCGGAAGCTTGAGGAATTAAATGTCGACAAGGAAATAGAAAATGGCGACGAGAAATATGGGAGATGAAGATCTCAGATGACGTTACAGAGCCATTTGTGACGTGTTATTTCCACCGTCAATTGGCAGCATAGATCATCACAAGCTCTGCTCCTTTGACTGATTGTTTGCATCGGATGTCAGGTTTTCTGTTACACTAACCTCCCCACTCACCAAAGTGAGGCTGTGTAGTTGAGCCAAGAGTCACTAATTGGGCTGGCGAGTCCTCGAAAGTGTTCTTCAATCCGATTTCCATGAAAACTACTAAAGCTGCACAGGATTACACTGTAAGGCTGCGTTTGATTGCAAGGAAGAATTTAACGTGGTAAATTTACCACGGTAAATTTTTTGGAAAAAAATACAGGATGAAATTTAACCCTCTTCTGATTTGAGGCCCTGTTTGATTGCAGGGATGTTTTTTGCAGGGTAAAATTAACTGTGTTTGATGCACAAGGTAGTTTTTGGCAGAGTAAATAACAGAAACATAACAACAAAATTATCTAGTAGTGACATTAATCATAAACATTGGATGACATTATCTAGAAATATAGTTTCTTAAATTGTGTAAAACCCATGCTAAAGAGAAGTCAATTTCTCTTGAATAATTCGAAGCACCCACAGTGGCCACTACTGTAAAAAGGAATCTTTGGTCACTCAAAAGAGTATGAGAATTTAAACAATACCGATCTTTCTGGTCAAAGCATCGTGCTGTATTTGTCTTAAAGTGAAACCCTCTCTAACCATGAAACTCACTACCCCGAAAGCATAGTGAACCTTGAAGAGTATCGAGCTAAGAGTTATCTAAGATGACAGGAACAGTTCAGAAATACTATAATAAAGACGAGAGCACATCATTCAAAATGTATACTAATTTCGAGGATAATGTTGGCGCCCCCAAGATTCAGATAAAATCACTTGCCTACAATTTCAAAGAGTCCAAGTTTACACAACTTCTATTCCAGCTTTCTTTTCTGGAACATGGAAACAACAAGCATAAGTAACAATCTCCAATTTCAACATTTCAATAGTATATCTTTGTGTGCTCTCCCGATGGAGTCTACCAATCGATTTAAGTAATGCGAACACTGCAAAATATGGGCCATATGGTCCTGCAACAATACTTTCTGCAGCAGAGGCTCTTTTCACTCTAAACATCTCAACCACCAAGCAAATGATTGGTGTACAGTTTCAGCTTTGATTCACCAAACAAGCAGTTACAGACTCTAAACACTTAAGGACCGATGAAAGCACCCAACAATCAAGAAACCTGAAGGTAATCAGACGCTTCTTGAGAACAAATTAGTCATTATTGCAGGTTTTCATGGATTCAAAAAACTTGCACATGCTATCAGTTTGAAGACCACATTCAGGTTTGTTGACTCACCTGAAAAGATGCAAGCTTCTTTCAGCCACCCCTGCATAGAGAGAGAAGAGAAAGGGATTACGGCACCCTCTAGCAGAAACAGAGGGAGAGGGGGAAGAAGCAAGGCCACCTTATCTGGCTTCCACACAATGAGGAAGAGGGCTTCGACAGAGGGCGGAAGAGGCAAATCGACAGAGGGGAAGAGGGCTTCGACAGAGAGGCCAATCGCTGGCTTCAACACAGGGAGGAAGATGGCTTCGCAGAGAGGAAGGGGTGAGAAAGAGAGACGAGAGACGGCGGCTTCGCACAGAGGAAGGGGCGAGAAAAAGGGACAGAGACGACCACTTCGCAGAGAGGAAGGGGCGAGAAAGAGAGACGAGAGAGCCTAATGGCACTCAAAATAATCTGTGGTTTTCCGCGTTAAATTTACCTCAATCGTACACTTTTATTGGATGAAAATTTCCTGCGTTTGATGCACCGTGGGATTTCCGTACACAAAAATGAAATTTCACCCGCTTAACAGTGTTTCCCCCTGCAATCAAATGCAGCCTAATAGACAAGGTCGAGCACTCAAGTGTTTGAGATAGTCCTAATTCCTAAAGGGGAAAGGGTAAAGCGTGGACTCCAAGGGTATTGTCTCCCAAGTATTGAATTTGTCGCGGCACTGAATGGGCCTATGGAAAATCAGTGACTTATGTATCAATGGGTTTAAGAAGCTGCAGCGGCAGCAGCCATTAAAATAAAGGGATAATTTACAAAATTACTCATCTCAATCTAAATTATTTGCAAAGGAAGAGAAAAATAAAATGGATAATTTTCAATAAAAGGGCAACTGTGTAAATTATTCCCTATAATTTTAGTGACTTCCATGCCGAAGCAACACATTGAGATTTATCCCAAAAGTTGAATGCACGTTTCTTGATCTTTAAGAGTCGACTAGTGATTTACTATTTTCCCAAGAATCGGGCCACTTTCTATAATTTTGGGAAAGACTGTGGAAATATTTCAGCACATTCAGTCTAAGATGTGCTAGCGTTTTAACGGTCCACCACAAAAAAACGTTTTATGAAAAGTAGTTTTTTAAAAATTATTTTTTAATTAGTTTTGCAAAACAGATTTGTATGTTTGGATATAGAATCAAAACAGTTTTTTATTTTAAATTAATTTGGGTAAAATATTTTCTAACAAAAATTATTTTTTCATAAAACTTGCACTTCTTATCATCCAAACTCTTACGAAACAGTGTCTTAGAAGGGAGAATCGCTTTTTACCTCAAAAAAAGACTTTTGCCACCAAAACAACCTAAGAATGCACCCGTTTGCAAAATCCCCTTTTTGTCTCTTCAATTTATCCGACTTATTTGCATAGGTTAGGTGGATGCTTGCAGCAACAGACAGCGATAAATGGAGGGCGTCACTGGAAACACCCTTTTTGTCTGATGAATACGGCCGATGGTTTGAGGAAACCCCTTTTCCATCTGTTAAGTCTGGCTGGACGACCGCAGCACATATAAAAGCTACAGAAGCCACAAAGAAGAAAATATACACTAGAAACTCCCCTCTTCACATGAACACTTTGTGGGTCAAAGAAGAAAAGCCACTCAAAATCTCAAGCGCATGCATGTTACAGTTTGAAAAAAGTAAAATACACAACAAGCAATAGTGGTTTTTGACACAGAATGCAACTGTAGATATAGGACACCCAAATTGGAGACCAATACTGATTAATCATTAACTTGGAATTAATAAACACACCAAAGATATTCGTAAAGAGTTCAATACTAGTGTATGTGATGAAATTTGGTAGAGATTTGGCTGAATAGTCATATTTAAAAAACATCTAATACAATTTACAAGACTAACAAAGTGGTAACTGAAAAAAAAAAGTGGAAAGGCTAAGATTGGGGATATGAGAATATCCACAATATATTTTTTTTCATGGGCAGTGAAATGGAAGAAAGCTCAGCAGAAAAATGTATGAGCACCATAACAACAAATTAGACCTGCCCATTTTCCGATCATTGTTGACCTTATGGTGTCGAGCTTCTTCTAGCAAATGGTGCATGAATTCTACTATGTATTTTCCATCACCGGGAACACATAAATATTTGTACTTCCAAAAACAGAACTTCTTTAATTGCTACATCAATATGTAATAACACTCAAATTAGGCCATCATGCTATTAACTGCAGAACTTGGAAGCAAATACAAATCAAGACCGTTAGATATTATTGTACTAAATAACAATGAGTAACTGACATCATTGTACTAAACAACGATGAGTAATGGTCTATGACTAATTTTCAACTCAGACCATACTATGTTATTAAACTACAAAGTCAAAATGATTAAAATTAATAAAGAGAATTCAACTTTGACATTTCTTAGCAAGAATGAAAAGATTTCTATCATAACATGCCATCCATTTATTAGTTAAAAGTGATTACAGTTAACTAAGAAAATTCAACTTCTTCATATAAGTTGGGTTTTCTTAGATTAGCAACAACACTTCGATCCTCTCTCCCTCTTTCATTGCAGAGTACCCATACAAAATTGAATAAGAGTTTTCCTTTCAGCTGGTATTTCTCTACAATAAATAAAGTCATCGACTCATACCATGCCTATAATTCCATATTCAACTGCCTCGTTGGGCTGAAATAGTTTCGATGCCTTATATATTCCTCAATCTTCTCTCGAGATTTACCTATATGTCTTCCATAAAGAGTGACCTTGCAACAAAATTTTAAGGTTTCTGGTGAGTATTTCTAGAGTCTCCTATATAAAAAGTTAAACTTGCTTATGTAATTAAAAGTTGAACCTTACTATAGGCTGACAACTTAAAGTGGGTTCACTAGATTACCACTTTGACCATGAAAGTAGTTAAATTTTTGGATTTTTTTACTCAAAAGTTATAAAATTTTCCCCAATTTATTGAAACTAGATCAAGAAACAAAAAAAAAATCCACTCTAAGGATTAAAAAATTAGATAGAAGAGGAGGGACATAAAGAAGTGGTTCTGCACTACTATATAATATCTAACTAAGACAGAACAGAAGAAGGGGAAAACTGACATCATAAAAGGGTTTTATAGCTCTTCACCTATGATACGTCCATTATAAAATAAAGAAGTCCGTATTCTTACCAATTCATCCTTCACATCTTTAATTTCTTTCATGGCAAGATCAATATAAGTAGCTTGACCTTAAAACCTTGCAATAGGCTGACAGAGATGAACCAGTACAAGTTCATGTTTCACAATCAAGAGTAAGTTGCATGTGAGGCATTTACATGGATGGAACTGGAGAGCTCACAAGACAAAGGACCTTAACTAGATTACATACTTTATCATGTATTGAAAAAGAATCACATACAAATAGCACAAACCTGGTTCTCAACATTCGTGTAATTCATGAAAAGGAGAGAAACTTGAAAGGCACATGTAATTTTAATTCTATTTTAATTTTTCTTTGATAATTATTGACTCTATATTGTAATGCAATAAAATATTCAAAAGAAAATTAGTGTTGCTAGACTCAATGCCTCTTGATTCTTCTCAACTCTTTCACGAGAATCGGTGATGACTCTTCAAATATCATATTAAGAACCAAGTTTCCTGTTATTAGTAATACAACTATGTTCAGGAATCCATATCCCCGATAGATTCAGCCTCCTCCTTTACTTAAGGTGGTTCATTCAATTAAAAACAATTTATCTATTCGATAAATAATTTAAGCATGTAGACATAATAAACCAACTTATTCTTCTACCTTCCATTATCTTCAAGGTGATTTACCATTTCCCTGTAGTAATCATCTTGCTTCCTCCACAAGTCTGCTCTGTAAGGGTCCTTTGTGAATATGTCATCCTACCAACCCCATTGGTTAATGATGCATGTAAGTATGTATTAACATTGTAGATGTTTCTAGACCTCTGACTATGCAGATCATGTGAGTAGTGGTGGCCGGCTGATCATGTGAGAAAGCCGTGCCATATGGTGATCCTGTGAGAAAGAAGAACCACCGACTATGCGTGTGAGAAAGAAGTGATGGCTGAACCACCCACTATGATGATCCACTATGCTGAGTGTGTGAGGAAGAAGTTTCTAGAAAGTGCTGATCATGCAGACGTGAGAAAAGAAGTGCTGATCAGTTCAAGAACCACCCACCAAGAAGTGTTGTGAGAAAAAGGTGCTGATCATGGGATCTCTCCTTTATCATATAACGTGTAACTGTAAAATCCCTGCTTGGTGTATCAAAGGACATGCACATAACAATGAAAAATCATGAAAAACGAGAAGTTTTCTTCCAATCTTCATTTTTCTCTTTATGGTATCAGAGCAATTGTAAAGAAAGGTCCCACCCATGGCTTCTTCCATTGCTCACATCACCTCAAACCAGAAGTTTTCTTACCCATCTACATTGAACGTAGATAATTTCGTTTCCATAAAGCTTTCTCAAACAAACTTCCTCCTATGGAAAACACAAGTACTTTGCCTTATTGAAAGTCAACACTTGCGAGGGTTCATCAGTGGTAAAATCACTGCACCAGATCAATTCATCATTATTGGTAGCAAGCAACAAATCAATCTAGACTACCTGCAATGGAAATGTCAGATCGACTCCTACATGGATGGATCAGAGGTACACTCTTAGAGGATGTTCTAGGCTTGGAAATAGCACAACAAGTGTGCATTACCAAGAAAGGTAATGTTGCTTGCCCTAAAAGTTGTAGACGCATAAAAAGAAAAATATGAATATGGCGGATTACATCTGATTCTTCAAAACCACATGCGATGAACTTCAGGCGATTGGAAAACCGGTGAATGATCACACCAAGGTTTTCCTTCTTTTGAATGGATTGGGACCAGAATATGAATCCTTCTTCACATCCACGTTGAAGCCCCCAATTCCATCTTATAAGGAGATCATCCCACTGCTCCAATGTCACAAAACAATGAAGCAGCTCAATGAACAAGAAGAAAACACTCAGCATCAATCTGTTTTCTACACTCAAAGATCTGGACTCAATAGCAATCATAGAGGAAGAGGACAACCAACATTCTCTTCCCATGCAAGGGGGTTTTACCCGTACAACTGAGGACAACAAGAAAAACAAGGGAACCTGAACCAAGCATCATCAAACCAAATAGGTGCTCAACAAAAAGCTTTGGACAACAAAGGCAAAGCTACAACAAACAAAGAAAAAGGTATTACTTGTCAGATCTGTTCTAAACTCAGTTGGCTTTTCCCTTTAAAAGAAATTTTGTGCACTGTTTTGAAAGATTCATTATATTTGTAAAGAATTAGTTTAGTAGAATGATCAAAACGTTTCACTAAGATGGTGGAACGGAATTTGATAATTTCAGAATGAGGAAAATTTTTCAAGAAAATGGAATTCAACATATGATGTCTTGTCCATACATGCGACAACAAAATGGACAGGTAGAGAGAAAACACAGGGTTGTTACAGAACTTGGGTTAGCTATGATGTTCTATGATGGTTTGCTGCCTAAATATTGGGTGGAGGCATCCAATACTATAGTTTGGGTTCATAATAGAGTTCCTTCACCTAGGTTGAATATGACCTCTCCATATGAAAATTTATTTAAAACTAAACCTGACTATAGTTTTATGAGAACTTTTGGATGTTTATGTTTTCCATATCTAGGAGATTATGCCCAGTATAAACTCAATCCAAGATCATTGTCATGCGTTTTCTTGGGCTATAGTGCAATGCATAACAGTTACAGGTGCCTACATGTAAAAAACGAGGCATGTATATATTACTAGGCACTGTATTTTTGAAGAGAATAAATTCCCTTTTAAAAATATAGATGATGCGAGAACTCTAATTTCTGAAGTTGATAATGAAGCATGGTTTCCTATTGATGAAAAGGCAAGTAAAAGCCCACTTAATGGAGAGCAAAGACAAAACGTCCACATAGAACAGCAAGTGTTCTCACAACCAACTTCCTGGTATAGATTTTGTGGAACATTTTCGCCAGTTATTAAACCTACAACAATCAGAATTATCTTCATTGTTGCTCACTCTAGAGAATGGAAGATACATGAAATTGAGATAAAAATGCATTCCTCCATGGCAACTTGGAAGAAATTGTGTATATGGATCAACCACCAGGATTCAAGGACCCAGAAAAGCCATATATGGACTACATCAATCTGCTAGGATGTGGTTTAATAAATTCAGTGATTTCCTATTGAACTATGGATTCTTCTGTAGTCCAACAGATTCCTCTATGTTCGTACACAAAGGAGACCATGGAGTTATATGGTTGCCCTTGTATGTCAATGACATACTCATAACCGGGGACAGGCCTAACAGATTGAAGAAATTTATTTGAGACATCAGCCTGACCATTGCTATGAAAGATTTCGGAAGCATCTATTATTTTCATGGTATACAGGTACAACATAATGAAACAGGCATCTTTCTCAACCATACAAGATATACCAAGGAGATCCTCCAGTGTGCTAACATGCTAGATTGCAAGCCTAGCAACACTCCCATGGTAGAATCTCCCTACTGTAATCAACACACATCACATTTTCAGGATGCCACCCTTTTCAGGAGCTTGGTTGGTAGCTTACAATACTTAACATTCAAACATCCAGATTTGGTTTATAGTGTTAATTTTGTGTCTCAGTTTATGCAGTCACCATTGCAATTTTATTTCCAGCTGGTCAAGAAAATCCGCAGGTATGTAAAGGCCACTATCAATCATGGTTTAAGAATAAAACCTACAGATTCTATGCTTCTACAGGAGACTCAGATGCTCATTGGGCAGGATGTCCAATCACTCGGCGCTCAGTAACAGGCTATAGCATATACCTCAAGCCTAATTGCATCTCTTGGTCTGCTAAAAATCAGCCCATTGTTGCACGATCAAGTTCAGAGCCAGAGTACCATGCACTAGTTGCAGCAGCTGCTGAAATGACCTGGATCAGCTACATACTGAGAGATATTGGAGCTAGTATACACAAAACACCTGTTTTATTTTGCGATAATCTATTAGCCTTACACATGACCATAAATTTGGTACAACATAGTCAGTCCAAACATATTGAATTGGACTATCATTATGTTCGAGAAAGAGTGGCTGCCAAGCTCCTTGAAACCCAATATGTTCCTTCAAAAGATCAGATCGCTGATATCTTCATGAAGCCATTGGGAAGAGCACGATTCCTTTATTTGAGAAACAAACTTGGAAAATCCACTTAGTCAAGACCTATTTTCTTTCAAAAAATGAAAATAATTCAAAATTATGTGAAATTCGGATTAAAATATTCTGAAATTCAAAAAATACAAATTTTGAGTTTTGTCTCCAAAACTCTCTATAAATACCCCCACAATCCCTCCTCTTGAGCATGAGCTAGCCCTTGGAGAAACTCTAGTACATTCTCCTTTGAAGACTTAGAGTTTTTCCCTTAGCTTTCTTCCTCTTTCCATTTTTCTTTTTTTCTCCAACTTGGAGCAAACTTTATCAAGCTACAACTCTCTTAGAGGCATAATCTTGGAGCTTCACTCAAAGAGGATTTAGGATAATCCAAGCACATTTTTCCAAAAGTCATTCTCATTAGAGGTATGTAGTCATCATCTCTCTCATTTCATTTCCTTGTTTCTTCCCTTCTTCAACTCCCCATGACCATACAAGATTGCTTTGAAATCTTCATTTTGGAGTTAAAAACTATTCTTGAGTACACCAGCAACATGAGAAGGTGAAGTAATATTCCATTTCATGATTGAATCATTCTTTCTTCTCTTCAATGTAGCCTTGTTGTTATTTCCTTAATTTCTCTTTTCTTCATCTTCCCGTGGCCATATAAGATAGCCTTCAAATCTCTATTTTAGAGTCAAGAAGCTACTCTTGAGTGCACCGGGAGCATGAGAAGATGATATGATTTTTCATTTTATGCTTGAAACATGTTATTTCATTTTTGAATATAGTCTTGCTTTGATTCTCCTATTTTTTCTCTTCCTCATCTTCCCATGGCCATTTGACATAACTATCAACCTCTATTTTCGAGTCAAAAGCTATGCTCGAGTGAACCTTTGAACATTAGAGGATGAGATAATAATTCACGTTATGGTTGAATGATGCTCTTTCTCCTTTCTTAAGTATTGCTTTGATATTATCCATGCATAGTTATTTATATGTGAATACACGGTGAGAATGAGAGTGTGGTTTGGGACTCTTTATTCCATGTTAATTTTTGAGGTTGGGACTTGTCCAACCAGGGGAAAACTCTCACGAATATATAGATGTTAATATGTATTTGCATGTCATTTTGCGTTAGTTTCCTTTTAATCATCCCATTAAGAACTCTAATGAGCAACTTATCATGTGGTTTGAGTTTCTTCCATACCCAATGGTGAAAGAAACATATTTCCTTGTAACTAACAAAATGATTATGTTTATATGTTCATATATAAATTTTTTTGAAATCTTGTTTTCCAAAATATTTTCAAAGGAACCTTTTCCGATTTGGCTTTGGAGACTTAGCTTAGGCTCTTGCATGAGTCCAAGCTTCCCTCCGACCTACTTCAAATTTGAAGTCGGTCATTATTTTTCATTTCTTGATTTCTATCTCATGAAGACACACATGTATATACATGTTATATACATATATGCCCACATGATGATTCCTTTCATTTCCTCTCTCTATGCTTCTATATTTTATTTTAATACTTATATGAATGCATATATATATAAATGTCTTATTATCTCTCTATAGAATCTTTTATTTCTCTTTTCAAGTCGAATGCCTTCATATACAAATTTCTTATATATTTATATATATATATATAAAAGAAATTTATCTATTTCTTTTCCTTTAAAATCTCTCATTCTATTTAAATCAATGTCATTTTTACCAACTTTTGTATATGTGTATATGTGCTAGTATTTAAACATGTATGTGCGTCTTTTCTATCTTCCTCTCTTTCTTTTAAAAGCCTATTTTCTTTTTCTACTTAAATTAAGACCTCATTGTCAAAAGCTTATACACGTATATGCATACATATAGAGATATGCATGTTGTCCTTCTTTGAAATCTTCCATTTAATGATCATTGAAATTCTTTCTCTATCTCTCTTTCTTCCTATGGGAGCATTTCATCTTCTCCATCCTTTCAAATATTTTTCTCCCATGGTTTAAGATCATTTTCATTTACTGACTTCACCAATACCAAAACTCAAGTAATGACCCAATATTGGATTAATGATTGATGGTCTACAACCCCAATCCATTTTCAAAACTTTTCTTTCTTCATAAATCTTAGATGTATGTTGTGGTAGGCATGTTTTTAGATGAATGCTTTGGTAGGAATGCTTTAATCATATAGGATCAATGCATTCATGCATTACACTCACTTAACAGCACTTGTGATCAAAGGCACCACCAAGAGGAGATGAATCTTAACTAGGTGGTAACCGAATTAGAGCAAAATCTCAAACCTACATAAAGTCTTAAGAGAATACCAAAATGATTTCTAAAAAACGATCTTCAAATGATTTCAAACAATATTTGTAAAGATTTTCTCAAATAAAAAATGTTCTATACTCTCAAGTGATTCTTCAAGAATCGCTTCAAAAGTCTGTAACATCAAACTTTCAACATTTTTCTCAAACACTACACCACATATAGAATGAAAAAGATGTTTAAGCTAAAATGAAATGCATCAATAATACACATATCCCTTGCATTGATTACCCCCAGTAAAAGCGCCGGGAATGGTTGATCCTCATGCCAATGGGCGACTCTCTCATTTTCAAAATAAGATCTCATTTTTCTGGAGTACTCAAAGTACCAAAAATTTTGGGGATGTGAACATCGTAGAAAATCACCTAGGCAGCCGTTTGATGTGGAATTAGGACTGATGGTCAACAAGATGAAGGGAAAGGGACACCCCAAAAATCAGCCCCAACGGACCCTCCACGAAGAAATGTGCCCCATCTGAATTTGTTGAAAATCGCAGTCTCTGAACACCAGTCGCGTTCATGATTCTCCTTCTCCAGAAATTGGGGCTTTCCCCCAAATCGATCACAGAGATGAATAACAATACTCTGATTTCTGTTGAGCATCCCACAATGAAATAAATGTCATTTTCCCGGCGACAGCTCTGATCAACAAACCCTTTAGAAAACAACAAATGCTGTTAAGCAGTGGACGACATGGAATACTCCCTTCCAATAGTAACCTGGCTCTGATACCATAAAGATTAGGGAGAGGAATGAGAAAGCACATAATATAATGGTTCGGCATGTATGTCTACATCCACCAGAGGCAAGGGAGAGCTCGCATTATATATTTTCTCTATATTGTTGTTTCACTCTACAATCACTATTTAACGTGAGTGAATACAACAGTTACGAAGCAAGAAAACATGGAAAGAAAAATTAATGGCAATCCGTGGTGGGCAACTTTTAATATAGGTAACACTATCCAACTAATCATGGAAATACCATGAATAGCGTTACCATAACGAGCCTCCTTCAGAGCCGTTTCAACAGACGCACACAAGAAATTCCTCTCTCTGACTTTGATACCATATAAAAGTAAAGAGAGAGAGAGAGAGAGAGAGAGAAAACAAACATGCACAAGATAGTGTGGTTCGGTCAAGCTCGACCTACGTCCATGGTAAGCATCTCTCTTTCCTTATTTCTTCACTCAAATACAAGAAATTTCAATACGCACAATGGAAGAGATAAAAGAGTCAAATAGTATGTTAGCCATGTCTATCTACATCCAAATTTTTAGGATCTTGATTGATACTCAATTTAAATTCATTCCTTTTATAATTGATTCTAACATCTTTGGACATTGCTGGCATGATCTCTTTCCCTTTATCGTGATCAACATTAGATTTTCTTTTCTACAATGAACATTCGATATCGCTCGGTAGAGAGTGTTCACAGTGGCTGTGCATGATTGGAAACTCTTGCTCTAACAATGACAGCCACAATTATATTTTCTTTAATAGACATTGCAGCATTAAACGGTTTCGTCATTTGGCATTCCCTGTTTCTGTCAGTTTGGCTTGAAAACAGCAGGATAACCATGAAGTTTGTGGCACTTATCCCTAGTATGACAAAGGCCTTGGCAATAAGTGCATTGCGGGCATCTTTGAAATCATCCCTTCGCGAGCTTTTTTGTTTTTTTGTCATGCTCATAACGTTATCTCATTATCTCATAAATATTTTTTTTATTTCATAAACATTATCTCATACTTAGGTTTAACATTATCTCAAACATCCGCCCAATAGCTCATTATCTCATTTTCTCAAAAGCATTATCTCATATTTATGTTTAGTCTTATCTGATACATCCATCTATTATCTCGTTATCTTTCAAGTGTTTTATTATCTCATAAAGATCAACACATACTTATGTTTAGTGTCACCTCATATATCCATTAACTCATATCTCATAGATGTTTTGTTTTCTCATAAACATTATCTCTTACTTATTTGTTATTTCATACCTATTTGTTATCTCATGCATATGCATATGAAATGTTTGGACATGAAATGAAATTTGCATATTTGTAGTATGGTCCACATCCAGCGTACACTCGGTGCATACACAAAGCGGCAGACAAAGCTCTCTCTCATACTCTTGAATGTTGTACTTTTCACTATTAAATGTTTTTGTGTGCATATTTGTTCTTGAAATCATAGATTGAATCTCTCAGTTTCATGTAGTTGTGAGACAAGACTTTCAAATTACTTAACATAAACTGGAATAAGTGAATAGTATGCATTGTTTGGGAAACTTTCCCAAGTTCTCATCCCGAACTTCCCTTTTCAGGTGATTGCAAATAAAAGGCTGGCAATGTGGCTGGAGCATTCCTGAGATGGCCTTGTTATGCCAAAACCGGTCAATGATCTACCAGAATTTTAAGGACTAGAATCAGGAGAATTTTATGCCTTTTATTCTAAGATTTGACTCGTTTGGCTTGTTCACTGTATCTTCTAAATAATAGTGTTTTGTTGTCAATATAGTTTGTAATGATGCTTAATAGTATACAAATTATGGATGTTCAAAAAATTATTTCCCTTTGCTATGTCTTCAATAAAAAATTTGCCTTCAATAAAAAAAAATTGGTCTCAAAAGTTTAGGTTCAGACCATCTTTAATTTTTTTTTCTAACAATATTGTACATTAATTTATGTAATAATGTCTTTGAAATAAATATTACTTGAAACACTTGACACATGGTTCCACATGACTTTTTGCTTGCTTGATGTAAATTTTTTTATTTTTTCATGTTATGTGCCATCCTTCTCATTGCAGCTTTCGAAGTAGGATTGTGAAAAAATAAAAAATAAAACCATGTTCCATCCATAGCATTTGAAGATATGAAATGATCTTTAAATGCAGCAATCAAATCTAGACATACATATGCCTTGCATTACTGCAACAAGAACGTGATGTTCACATTGAACATGCACCCAAGAATGCAACGTTTTGCAAAAAAATGGCTTTGACAAAATCAATAAAATTGAAGGATGAAATATGAGATGTTTTAAATGACAGTAGAAAAACACTGAGTTACCTGTAAAATGTGAATCTGTACGTGGGTAGGAAAGAATGAAATCAATAAAGCTTACAAAGTGGGTCTTAAAATTTTGAACTCTCAGTGTGTTGGTTACTTATTTTGATGTTTACCGTATACATGTCATTTACTTGGACCATCTGATGTATGGAGTAGTTTGCGGTGAAATAATGCACGAATTAATTTAAGTTCTCCTTCCTAGACATTATGCAGGGTATTATGTTCCATCAAAAAAATTGACTCTACAATTGTGATTTGCAACCAGTTCAGATGCAGATGATTTTTCTCCAATTTGGTTGAATGAATTGTGAAATTTTGAACAGTATTATAAATTAAAAATGATATTTTTCTCAAAATGCAACATATTAAAACAGTGCATATATAACAAGTTCCAATTAGTGCCTCCATTTGCATCTGGTTGCAGCAACAGCTTGTTGGGGGTACGCCTCCTACCTTTATCATTTAGGGAGCAGGTTGTTTCCCCATGTTTTACAGTGAAAGATAGTAATGCCCAAAGTGCCTCCATTCCATGTGAATTTTATTCTTAACGCAGCTAATAAGCTGAGTTTATTTCTATTGAGACAAACACTTGTAAATTTTTTTCTTCAAATCCGTGGGGCCTTTCTTTTCTTGCCGAGTGATTAGCTTGCATGGGGACACTGGAGAACAGATGAAACAAAAATTACAGACAATTAGGAAAAGGGAGTCATTGACGGTGGCAAGCTTAACCCATGTGGCAAACTTAACCCATGGAAAGCAAAAAAAATAAAAGATAAAATAAAGAGAAGAGTGAAATCCATGTGGCAAACTTAACCCATGTGGCAAACTTAACCCAAGGAAAGCCCTTTTAAAAGTATAAATCATATCAAATCTAAAAGTAAAATTTTGGATCACATATCTTATAAGGAAAGAAAAAAAAATTGTCAAAACCTAAATGGGCTTACTGTACATTTTGTAAACTTCGACTCACACAAAATAAGAGTTGTACGACTCACTCTTTTATCACAAGTTGAAGAATAGTTAGTGAGGATTATTGTAGACTTAAGCCATACTTAGGCTGAAACCTTGTAAGTTAATATTTGGTTACGTCTCTCTCATTTACCTCCTATATTGTGACTTCATAGCAAGGCTCTTTAAACCTATAATAGATATTAAAAGGAAAAGAAAAAGAGAATCAAGCAGGGTGTTGCAGTTGTGTAGCCTCCCCTGCTTTGCCTTACTTAAGAGGGAGAGAGTCTTTGTTTGGCTAAGGTTCAACTTGTGAATGATGAAAGCCTTAGAATGAGGACAAATCGAGTGAGAAAAAGCCATGGGTTTGACCAGCAGAGTGCTGTTGGTGACCTCGCTAGTGGTTAGAGTCATAGTAGGATTCGCAAACAATAGATGGTCAGAGCATGGCCCCACTTTCTTAGTTCACCATTTAACCCTTAGAAAAATTAAAAGGAGGGAAAAGATGAGGGAAAATTAGGAAAATTGTGCCAATAAGGGGTGTTACACCTTTATGAAATAATTTAGAACCCCTCCATACTTTTTACAAATGTTTTAAATAGGGCTGCAACCATGAAAGACCCCACTAATTTGTTGAACTTTTTAAATAACAGTTGTAGCTTTTTAAAACTTTTTAAGTAGCCTCAATTTTCTTAAAATAATTACATAAGGGGGTTTCCGGCCCCATTTTATACAAAATTGGAAACAAAAATATTTTATGTTCAAAACCAAGGTTCTTAGGTTTGAAAATCTATTCCGTTTTGTCTATTTATTTGAAATTTCAAATGTGGGTTTGTAATAGACTTTTCCATCTAAAATTGAGTTCATGAGGAAATATTTTTTGATGCCTTCTTGACTTTTGTTAACTGTTAAAGAAAGTTCCCAAGCATGCATTTGTATGTGAAGTTTTTATATGTATTTGGTAGTATGTGTATAGCCAACAATGAATGGATTATTTGGCCTAGCCATGATATGGTCCGAGCTACTCAATTGGTCAAGGTGGCATGACTTCTAACTCAATTGGTCAAGGTTATCCTTTTGTCCTAGGTTAATCAGGTTGAGTAGGGATCAGTGCTCATTATCTAAGTCATTTTATTGTTTTGCAACTGAGTCTATCTTCTATTTTTGAGCATGCCAATTGTTAGAAACACTTTCCAACTTCTTCACTTAAGGGCCAATTCCAATGTAACCCTTTCATTGATAAAAAAATAAAGAGATAGTAATATAAAGGGACACACATAAAAGAGACAAAATTGGTTATCTCAAACAGCAAAAGGGCTCCCTACTTACCTAGGTTTGGTACCCAAGGGATTTTCCATTAGATTATGTTCCTTACGGCATCCAAATGCAACGTGTCTAAGGAGGTGTTGCTTCGAAGAAAGGAAAATCTCATGCTATGTGCATTCAACAAGGACAAACCATATCCCATTTTCCCATGACTTTTCATGGTCGCATGAGGACAAGAATTGCTGATTGCATAATAAATGCCAATACCTCTAATATGGCCAAGGGTATGGGCTTATGGATAAAGTCATCCAACAACACACCTCCTCCGTATGCTCAAACCATGAGGATCTGCCAATGACATTCATGATGTGCACCCATAATTTGCCAGTGATCTCCCAATTGATGTTAGCATCAGTGTCACAAAAGATGATGTTTCTTATGTTCTCAAATATCCCCAAAGGTCATGGGTAGACTAAGACGCTAGACAAGCTAAGACCATTTTACTATAGAGATCTCTTCCACCATCAATGGGTTGCCTCTTGGACACTTCTTCATTTTGGGATGTTTACATCAAACTTATGCCCAAGTACCTTCACCATTTCTTTGCACATCAATGGTGGATAAAGACATGATCTTCTGTTTCAATTTGTCTATCATAGAACACACATTGGTTGGCTAAGGCATAGCCAACTCTTTGTGTTCTATCGTAAGTCATTATATATACCTCCATAGCCAAAAAAGGTGCACCATTTAGCTCTAGAAATGGCAACATTCTTTCACATTATAAGTTTACTTTTGTCTAATACCTTGGAAGACAATTCACTTCATAGGTGCCTGGGTGGTGAACCGTTGCTACTTTGTCTCCCATGATCAAGATGTCCTTGTCATAAAGGAAACTAGTATGCTGAATGGCATATGAAATCCAATGTGAGTTCAATTTTGACTAGTCTCTTGTTTGTGAATATTGTTCATCTCATAAAGGGAGGCCTCTAGGATCAAGTTGTAAAAGAGAAAGTTTTTATTATAAATAAGGTATTCTACTATGCCCAATCCCAACTCTTTGACGATAAATGGGTGGTCTTGCTATTATCCACCATCCATTGAATCAGATGATTAATGTCATTCCAACCCCACAAGATGCTTTTGCATAATCAGGAACACTGGGACTTTACATGACACGTCAACATACTATCAGTCTTTAAATATTTGTTTCCCACAATCAATGCCCACAACAAGCTTGTTGTTCTTGCCTAGAAGAGCAAACAGATCATGGCTGATCAGGGGCTTTTTTTTGTTCTCAATGTCAGCCTATAGAAAATGACAGCACAATCTTTCAACCATTACCATAATAGACCTGGCCAGTCAGAAAGCTATCATCTAGTAGCTGATGATTTGATTCAAAGCATAACAATTAAATATTGTATATCAGAGTATCAAAGGATTTTTTTTTTCATCCTACTTTTCTCCACTTTCCCAACAAGGCAGACACAAGCTTTTAGGGTTCATTTTCTTCAAAAATAGAGAGACGCCATGGTAAGTTTTGGAGAGAGTCAACTCTCAACTAAGGCTTTTGGAAGTAAACTAAATTTACGTTCATTAACATAAAACAGGATGAATGTAGATTTCTGGTTATTCATGAGCATTCCAGCTTCACTTTCCAATTCTCTAAGGATATTTCAAACTTCTCCCACTCTATTTTATCGCCCTACAAAAAATCATTGCACCTACATAAAAGATACCTAGAATATTTGCCTAAACCCTCTGAATTTAGAAAATTTGATTTTCATATTGAGAGCCGACCATTCGAGCCACGCAAAAGAAAAAAAAATTGAACCACAACTGTGGAAAAGATAGAAGGAGAGGGGATCTCCCTGATAAAGCCCCCTCTGACTATAAAAAAAAATAAGAAATAAAAAAAATTAAAAAAAAAAACTTCATTTCTTCCGTTAATAATGAGAACATATGAATTTGTTTCTTCACATGTCATTACCTTAGAAACCCAATTATCACAAAAACCAAGGTGGTGTAGGGCTTTCCTAATGAAGTTTCATTTAACTTTGTCATACACCTTTGACATATCATGGTTCAGAAGCATTGATTGGCAGTTATGGTTAGCTAAGAGATTAACCATCTAGTTGCATCCAAACCTATTCATGAATATGTTTATTAGGCACAAATGCTCCTTGATAATGATTAACAGTTCTAATGAGGATCTTTTCCATTCTAGCTGCCATGACTTTTGAAATGATCTTGTAAATGCTATTGCACAATGCATTGAGCTGAAACTCCATGTTGTTGGAAGCATTAGGAGTTTTACATTATAGTCCTGCATTAAGTGAGACATTGTCTTGCATCTTGAGCAAAATTTTGTTTGTGCTTTTCATTCAACTCTTTGTGATCCAACATCATCATAATTGCCACACTTCAACTCCACCATTCGACGGAACGTTAAGGAAAGTAGTATCTCCACACAAATTTGAGCATATCCTATCTGCAGTTCAACCTTTGTGAAGGGATTGACTTCCATTCACTCCCCACCCAGCACCCTGGCTACACCCATTTGTTCCAAGCCTCCTGCTTGGATGCATTGGACTCCTCCTTGTCGGTTCCCTGGATCAAGGACCACCTCATGGTCCCCACTGGCATCTCTGGGATCAGCATCCAGGGTGGGGGCCTTACTTCCTCACAATTGTTGCATTGTCTCCTAGAAGCATAGACAGGGGAAAGAGAGAAACGAAAGACCCTATGAAAGGAGCTCTAATAAAAACACTAGGAGAGCTTCTCCCTCCTATGACCCTACTAGATTTTCTAAATGACCAACTAAATTTGGACAAACATAATACCAGAATACATAATACCAACAATTAATTAATAAGCGGAACTAAAACATATTTGCAATAATTTCATATACATGATAACTATTGCATGCATGCATACTAACATTTATGCGAAACTGGTTACCAGTGTATGAAATTTTTAAGCCATTTTTAATAATGACAAAACATGCCCATGATTATTAAAAAAAAGAAACTCTTTGTAGGGAGAAAAAGGAAGACCACAAAAAGAAAATTTTAGGATTCGGTAAAGATAAAATTTATCAGTGTATATATATATCATTATGGTTAAGATACCCCTTTAAGTAGTAAAAAAAAGCTTTTTTGTCTTTTTGTCCTCCTCATAACGTTATCTCATTATCCCATAAATTTTTTTTTTATCTCATAAACATTATCTCATACTTAAGTTTAACATTATCTCAAACATCCGTCTATTATCTCATTATCTTATAAATAATTTATTTTCACAAAAGCAATATCTCATATTTATGTTTAGTCTTATCTGATACATCCATCTATCATCTCATTATCTTACATGTGTTTTATTATCTCATAAAGATCAACTCATACATATGTTTAGTGTTACCTCATATATCCATCGGTCGTCCACTAACTCATATCTCATAAATGTTTTGTTTTCTCATAAACATAATCTCCTACTTATTTGTTATTTCATACCCATTTGTTATCTCATGCATATGCATATGCAATGTTTGGGTGTGAAAGAAAATGTGCATGTTTGTAGTATGGTCCACATCCAGCCTACACTCGTTACATACGCAAAGCGGCGGATAAAACTCTCTCTCATATTCATGATGTTGTACTTTTCACTATTAAATGTCTTTGTGTGCATATTTGTTCTTGAAACCTTATATTAAATCTCTCAGCTTCATGTAGTAGTGAGACAAGGCTTTCAAATTACTTAACATAAGCTGGAATAAGTCAATAGTATGCATTATTTGGGAAACTTTCCCAAGTTCTCATCCCCATCTTCCCTTTTCAGGTGATTGCAAATAAAAGGGCTGACAATGTGGCTGGCGCATTCCTGAGATGGCCTTGTTATGCCAAAATCGGTCAATGATCTACCAGAATCTGATGTATGGAGTAGTTTGCGGTGCAATAATACATGAATTAATTTAAGTTCTCCTTCCTAGACATTATGCGGGGTATTATGTTCCATAAAAAAAATGATTCTACAATTGTGATTTGCAACCAGTTCAGATACAGACGATTTATCGCCGATTTGGTTGAATGAATTGTGAAATTTCGAACAGCATTATAAATTAAAAGTCATATTTTTCTCAAAATGCAACATATAAAAAAGTTAATTAAATACTATCTGAAAATATATTAAAACAGTGCATATATAACAAGTCCCAATTAGTGCCCCCATGTGGATCTGGTTGCAGCAACAGCTTGCTGGCCTCCTACCTTTATCATTTCGGTAACAGGTTGTTTCCCCACGTTTTTCAGTGAAAGAGAGTGACGCCCAAAGTGCCTCCATTTCATGTGAATTTTATTCTTAATGCAGCAAATAATTGCAAATATTGCTGAGTTTGTTTCTATTGAGACAAATACTTGTAAATTTTTTTGTTAATATTTTGCTATATATCCTATTGTTTATCCTTGTGAAAAGCACATAATCTGTTACGTAAGAACCTGTAAATCACTTACCTAGTTTTACTCTAATATGGTGCCATGATAATAAAAGAGCTATATTTAAGTCTAGAAATTCCTGAAGATATATAACTAATTTGGTCCTTAATGGAAGAATATAAGCTATATACTAATAATTAATATGCATCTACAACGGTACATCTCTTAATTCTTTTTATTTTTTCCCAAATAAATATAGAAGCATCTCTTCCTTGTCTGAACAAAACAATTTGGCATGTTTAGTTTATTTAATTTGTAGCGGGATTGGAAATTAACACATAGGTGGATATTAAACTTCCACAGTAAATTATTCAAAACTAATTAATATTGAGGTTGTTAAGTTTTTTTATAAAATATTTTGAAAAGTTGTTAGTAAAAGCGGTGGGTGTCGGTCGCTAACAAGGCTGAACAAAATCCCCAAAATGGTGCAAATTAATCTGTTGATTCCAGCTCATTGTGCATATCTTTGGGACAACGACAACATTTACTGGTAAGGTGGATCCTCATGTACAGTGGACATCCCAAACAATGCACCAATTAACGAACAGCTAATATTGAATTTTTTTTTTATTAGGGGGGTCGTGGGGGAAGAGAGAGAGAGAGATGAGAGAGAGAGAGCGCTTCTCAGTTACAGAAACATGGATGGTGAGCATATGAAGCAGGGGTAAAGTGTGTCGCAGGCCTCCTCATGAGCTTGTTGTTGCCCACTCCAACATCATCAACATCATCGTTGTCTTCTCAAAAGATTTAGTGGAGAAAGTATGACTTAGCAAATGAAAGAATAGTAGGGCCTTCTACCTCTTGGGATCTGTTATGGAAAATGAAAACGAATTCTTAAAGTTGTGTTATATTAACTTTGTTTTTTTACACCTACTGTAAAGCTGTAAAATTGAATCATGGTATTCCTTGCCATGCATGAGAAATTCTATAGAAGGTTGAAGACATGATTTTCATGTAACAGAAAATATTCTTTTACACCTGTAAAAAAATTGATTATCTACATAAAGAGTATAAAATATGTGAAAGGAAGAAGAGCACGATGCTCGTATTTTTTTTTTAGGGGGGTCGTGGGGGAAGAGAGAAAGAGAGAGAGAGATCATTGATTTTGTTTAGAAAAACAGAAATGAAATATTAATGAGTTAAATGAAAAACAGCAAGAACATTTGAGTTCTACTATTTGCTAGGTTATTTTTCTTGATATTTGTTATCATAATTTTTCAAAAAATTGGGGAAGATCGTAACACGTTGTGGAAATTTTCTGCTCGATCGACCATCACGCATGTTGAAACGAATATATATATATAGAACAGCCGGTTTTCTGGTCTTTCGAGGATGGTGTATATTTTTCTGTTTGGCTCGCAATCTGTCCTTAGGCATATTCTGATCTTGATAAACTTTGTCTACAATGCAAAAAAAAAATCACTTTCAAATTAGTTGATATCAACGCACATATGATTAACGAGTTGGACGCAGTGTATTAGGCAACTATTTCCCAAATTCCATTGATTTTCCAGTCTTCTCCTTTTTTGTTGGTTTAAAGCTCAATTTGGCTTTGGTAGAGCAGGGCTTGGTTTCATCTCAAAACCTAAGAATAGGGTTTCGTTATTTGTAATATGTAGTGGCCCCAGGGCTGCACATGCATGAGTCAAGTCAAGCTCTAGTTGGGTCATCCCAAGCTCGACTTCACTCAAAAAACTTGAGCTCGAACTCGACTCGAGCTCCAAAGCAAGCTCGAGCTCGACTCGATGATACAACATTGGGCTCAAACTCAACTCACTTAACTTGTTTATGTTAAACATGTCATGTTTCATTTAACTTGTCTAACTCGTTTAGTTTTTACTCGTTCATTTTTTTTTTCTCATTACAATTCAATATTCATTGCTAGAGCTCTCTCCTACTGGCTTGTGGCTATATCGATTGGCTTCGGGTCAAATAAGAACAACTATCATCTGAAACATCTGAAAAACGACTACACTTAATGGCTTAAGCTGTTGTTCCCAAAAGGTACACCATTAGAGTAAGTGCGCCCGCCGGCTCTAAGCTCTGTTCCTTCGACTGATTGTTTGCATCGGATTTGAGGTTGTCTATTGCACTGACCTCCCCACCCACCAAAGTGAGGCGGTGCCATGCAGCTGAGATGACCCTTCAAAGCCACAAAGGATCTACAGACTATAATTGACAAGGTAATGTGTGGGCGTGGGCGTGGGTATGACATTTCTGCTCAAGTGTTTGGGAAATCCTAATTCCTAAAGAAGAAAAGGTAAATCCTGGACTGCAAGGGCATTGTCTCCCAAATATTGAATTTGTCGTGGCACTGAACGGGCCCAATGGAAAATCGGTCACTTATTTATTGATGGGTTTAAGAAGCTGGAGCAGCGGTAGCCATTAAAATGAAGGGATAATTTACAAAATTACTCATCTCAGTCTAAATTATCTACAAAGGAAGAGAAAAATAAAATGGACAATTTTCATTAAAAGGGCAACTGTGTAAATTATTCCTTATAATTTTAGTGACTTCGATGCAGAAGCACGTTTCTTCATTTTTCAGAGTTGACTGGTGATTTACTATTTTGCCAAAAATTGAAAAAAAGGTTTTACGAAAATAGTTTTTTAAAAATTATTTTTTAATTAGTTTTGCAAAACAGATTTGTATGTTTGGATATAGAATGAAAACAGTTTTTCATTTTTAATTAATTTGGTTAAAATATTTTCTTCCAAAAATAATTTTTCATAAAACTTGCATTTCTTATCATCCAAACTCTTACCAAACAGTGTCTTATAAGGAACAATCATTTTTTACCTCAAAAAATGAGTTTTGCCACCCAAACAACTTAAATGTGCATTCTTGTGAATATGAAATATTAATCCTCTCAGGGAGGAAATTAAGAGGACACTCTTGGAGAACGATCCAAACACAAAAAATTATATGTTAAAGTTTTTTTACTTGGTACGTGGGAGAAAAGTCGACGGATGGAATATGCCATGGGACAAAAAAAATGTTCAACTAATAGACATACAAAACTATCTGATCGAAACTAGTGGTTTTCAGCAATTATTTCTAAAACCTGACTAATTAAAAGCATGTGCATTGCCGAGAAAGCTAAACAATCAAAATTAAATTACAGATATATGCCGAAAGAAAATATATAAAATGGTTGGACAGATGTCATCAGTGATAACCATTAAAAAATGCATGAAGAACCACTAAAAAATGGAGGGTGGCTTTGATCTGAATGCAGGTTTATAGTCATACTTTCAGGTATTGGTTTATTTTTCGAAAGACTTTGACTCTCTCCCCCTGTCAAATCTCTCTCTCTCTCAGAGAATGTTGAAGTAGCGGAGTCATTTAGATGTACATCTTTTCTTCCACGTCAAAGAAAACAAAGTGGGTGATCAGTGAACAGCAATTTAAAAATGTGTAGGGCGTTTTTGATGTGAATGGTTGGCAGCTGCAAAAAAAAAAAATAATGCATATTGTAGAGTTTTGTATTACCTAAGGATGAGCATTCGTTCAGGTACCCTATTTCTCCCCCTTTCTCTCTCTCTCTCTCTCTCTCTCTATATATATATATATATATATATATAAATATATATCTATATATATATATATATATATATATATATATCTGTGAGCATCGTCTTCCTTAGTGAGACATTGATGGAAAATCATCACTTCGAATGTCTGGATGGACAATCCACCATCGGCAAGAATGAGTGTTCTTGTGGTGACTATCGCCTATGGCAACAAGCACAGATTTTCCTTTCTAATGTCATTGCAAACCCCCATGACTGCTGTGTTAGAACTACAAGATAAATGATGAGAATTTACCTTGCGGGCCTCTCTTTGATCATGATTAAGCTTCTCCATAGATTTACCTCCGCCTCCATGGATACGTCCACAAAGATGCAACTTTATTATCTTTTATGAAAAGGCTCTAATTGGTGGCGAGCAGTCGAATTTCTTCTGCTAAGGAATAATGGAAAATGAAACTCAGGAGATGTACACGTACATATGAACTGAGAAGATGTTCTTCTTTAAATTCCAAAATTTCCTTCGCTGAAGTGCAGTAATACTTTAAATTTTGAAGCTTTTGGACTCATTAGGCAAACAAAACACTATGTAATTATTTCATAAATATAAATATGCACGAAACAGTCCTACATCTGCCTCTACCCCTGCCTTCAGACCATAAGGTGGGGAAACATCCAAAAGAAGCTGGCCGCCTTAGGAACAAGGCCTTAGAGGTGCAGGCAGCAATGGCTTTCTTCCTTCTTTTGCCTCCAAGGTTCGGGATGAAGGGATTGAGAAACAGCATTGCGGACATATGAGGTAATTTGCATGAAGCATACCTTCAAAGATGTGAGCTATATCACACTTGCCGCCCATTTCTTTCCTTCTGCATATATGTCATCTGCTAACACGCCTGAGCTATACTCCAAGAAAATGTTGCAGGCTCGTAGGAGCCAGTGCGAAGGGAAGCATTGATTCAGTGTGCGCCGATGGGCGAGAACCACCAGAACCGGTAGAAGAAGAACTTGAGGAGGCAGCCATGAGATCACATGCCAATACCAAGCAGCAGCAAAAAAATTAAAGACACGAGTAATGGAATGGCTCGTGCAGAAGGAAAATTTCCTAAGGATTTGGTGAGGCAATACCAGGATGAGCTTTGCCTTTTTTAAAATAAGCACTGATACCATAATAGAGCAAGAGAGAAAAGGAAAGATAGGTGGGCGATGCAAATTATAGAGGTTCGGTCATTTGACCTACATCCTCTCTCTCATACCAATTTTTCATGTATTTTGGTATCAAGTTCCATTTTCTGTTATATGTTTACAGTTCTCAACGTGACACTTATTTTTCTTAAGAAAAGATTTTCAACAGTGTATTTTCATTCAACTCTGATCTTTCATGAACGTCGGATTCATGCCCACTTGCCTCTTCTCTCTCTCTCTTTTCTTTTCCCCTTTATTTCGTCCGCTTATCTCATCCGGTGTTGGATTAGTTAAGCATGTCTCAACACGAGGGAGATTCAACTGCGTGCACACGTTTGTGCAAGCAACAAAAATTAGTCTTTTAATATTTTAGAATTTTTTTATAATGGTCTGTACATTATAATCTTTTAGTATTTTTATAATTCCTTTTTTGCCCTTTAAAAGTCTTCTTTAAAACAGACTTGTTGTGCAAGGAAACTTGCAACTGGAACCAGCAACCTGGCACCAACTGTTATATTTGGATGGTTGTAATTTAAATTTAATAACCTGGAAACTGACTGTACTTTCTGATAGAGACATGGAAGAGATGGATCCATTTTTGTTATTAAAAGCATTTACCTGCTTTGACTTTTAAGAAGAGGGTCCTTGTTATTTTCTTTGAACCCATGAACTGTGCATGAATGGTTAACGTATAAAAACATGACTGCCGATAGAGATATTCATTCGACCCTTTTTTGGGTCTTCTCTATAATAAATGCCTTTTTGGGGACATTAAGCTCGTTAGACTTGTCAAGTTGTTGCATAGATAATAGTTAATCCAGAGCTAGCTTGAACTATTGTCAAGCCAATTAGTCATCTCCTCTTCCTGGTGTGTTTGGTAGTTTCGGATCTTATATCTAAGGTTGATCTGAAATTCTTTTTTTTTCCTTAATGGGACCCATAAACAAACAGTATATTTCTCACCCACAGAAAAATGAGGATTTGAGATTATTAATATAAGGCCAAAACCTCAGATTTGAACTTTGATGGAAGCATAAGCCATGGCAATGACAATGAATTAAGATGCTTCGTAAATCTTTTGAAGACTTAAACCTAGAAAAAAAATATCAAAATGGGAACGAATTTATGGTGCCTTTTAATTAATTGGAGGAAGACTTCATTTTACTTCGAAACGGGAACGTAAATCGCTTTTCTTGTTTTTTGAAATTGAAGGCAAGACTTGATCTAAGACATTCAAATTTTGACAACTTTTTCCAGTCTTGCTCACTACTTGGTAAAAAAATTCAGACATGTTTTCTGTAATTTTAGAGATAGAAAAAACAATGGCTTATTTATAAAAAAGGATGTTGACATCATAGGCAGTTTCTGTTTAGGATCCAATTTTTCTTGGGCATAATTCAAGAAACGAGCGTCATTTTTCTGTAAGGTTTGACATGTGATTAAATGTCACCTCTTAACAAGTGAAACTTCAAACAGTAAAGTTTTTATTTGCCTATGCAAATTATAGTTAACTCTCTATATATATTGAAACATATTCTCGAGGGTATAGCATATCCTGCTCAGGTCCACATGCAATCTACGACCACAAAAAGGCCGTGGGAATGGAGGGGCCTTTAAGATATCTTCTGGTGGTGGAATGTTAATCTCCTTTTCACCCGAAGTACATCAGCTTTATGGTCCTGAAATTCCAAAGGGTAAAGAATATTTTTCAATTAAAACCAAAGTGTAAACCACTAAGACCCGTCAATAGTATATTTGTGTGTGCGCCCACATATGACAGTACTCTTAAACACTTCGATGGTCCAGCAATGGATGGGAGTCCTGGAATTCGTGTGCAACTCTACCTATTTTAAATGTGGTGTTCAAATAAATGAAAATGTGAACCTATCTTTTGCAGATCTGTTAAACCTTGATCAGATATATATTAAATGTGCAACTGCTTACTATAGACTGAATTTTGGTGGCGAAGCGTACTTTTGTTGTTACGCCAGTTATTATGACATTTAATACTATATAAGTGTAGATAATTGTGGCTTAATCTGATGTACTATAATTTCCTGAACATTTTTAAGTATTAATATTAAAATAGTAACTTTAAGAAAAAGGTGATCGGACGATAGAGAGAGAATGTGCATAAGATATTCAAATGGGTGCTATAGGTATTTTATTTTGCCGCTAAAATTGGCAACTTAGTTTAAGTGGATGGCTTTAAACTGAAGGGTGAAACTTTCATAAGGCTTAAGAAGTTAAAATTAAACGCAAAGTTAAGTCGGTTTTGGAAAATATTATCAAACTACAAGGGTCGTTGCTGAGAAAGTCTCAAAGGATAAACATACCGGGTTAGCTTAATTAAATAACAATAAAAACAATAAAGATAACAACAATAATAATAATAACAATACCATGAATAACAAGATTTAATGTAAAGAAAGAATAAAAAAAAAAGGAACAACAAAAGCAGACAAAGTAGGAGAAGAATGAACGTGAAGTGTGACCAAGCAATAATAATGAAGAAGGATTTCACAAGTTCATGTGAAGATGACGTGGATGTAGCATCTTATGTGATGATGTATGCTGCTATCTGACGGTGGAAATAATGCCTCACAAATGGCTGTGCGACGTCATCTGACATCTTCATCTCCCATATTTCTCGGCACCATTTTACACCTACTGTAAAGCTGTAAAATTGAACCATGGTATTCCTTGCCATGCATGAGAAATTCTATAGAAGGTTGAAGGCATGATACTGTTGTAACAGAAAATATTCTTTTACGCCTGTAAAAAAATTGATTATCTACATAAAGAGTATAAATATGTGAAAGGAAGAAGAGCACGATACTCTGTTCCATCCATTCCCAGCCTCCTTGGTTATGCCCTTTTGATTCCGTGGCAGCCCTGATTTTCTCTTATGCGTCATCTGAAACTTGCAAGATATTGCAAGGGGAGGAAAGTAGTGGTGGCAGACGAGAAGTGTTGGGCTTGTGATGATGCACAACAGGTTGATGCATTATTTTGAGGGGCCAAAAAAGACAATGGTCTATTTTTCTATAGCCCTGCCTCCTCTTTTCCCAAAAGTTCTTTATATGGCTAGATTTCTTTTGCACCGGTTCAAATTGTTCCAAAAAAATGTCAAATTGGGTGCTTCAATTTCGTTGTTATTTCTGTTGGATAGTGGTCCTGAGCCCTATCCTTCATCTCGTAACTGCAAGCTAGATTAAATTGAAAAACTGATTTCCGAAATAAAAGATTTCATTAAAAGGAAATTCAAAGCTTATTTTGTTACCATTTTCGAACCTGCCAAAAATTCTCTAGCGATAATCGCTGCTGGGATTCAGGAAATCCTGGGAGGCAAACAGTAAAGTCTCAGCTTATGTTCATCTGAAGGTTGATCATTAGATTAACCTTGCAACGCCTCACAAAGTGATGTAGTTAGCTATAAAAATACTGTTCTTGCTTAAACGAGCCTTGAGTCTATCCATTTTATACTTGTCACAGGATACTTTGCTCAAGGTTTAGTGTCGAGCACAAGCTTGGTCTTGGTTTGTTGAGTGGAGTTTGAACTGACCCTTTAAAGCACAATAGCTCGAACAGGACAAGACATGAGCAGAGTTGGGCTCTAGCCCACTTCTGTATAAACCACAACTATAATATATGCTATTGGCAATGACTCTTACCATAGCGAATAGTCATAATGCAGTTGCCGATAAACTTATTGGCAAGTACTCTTGCCCTAGCGAACAACTAAGGTTGCCCTTGCCCTTTACAGCATGGGGAAAAGTCTTTTGTTAGGCCCAAGGTCATTGTCAATAACATCGTTGGTAAGAACTCGTTGAGTTATTGACAATGGTAGAAGTCGTTGCTAGAAGTTCTTACAGTAGTGATTCCTCTACTGCTATAGGTCTCCTTTTTCTTTTGAAAACAAAACAAAATGCTACTTATATAGCAGGTAAGCCAGTTCCTTCTAATTTGAAAGTGGGATGGCTTCAAACAGATAATCTAGATCCATACCAACAAACATAAACATAGACTACTGAAGCAAATAGAGAGAGAGCCGATAAAATGGGAATTCATAGCAAAATTTGGGGACAACAAGTTCCCTAAGTACAAGAATAAACCGCAAAAACATAAATAAAAGATGAATATACAAGACAATCGCACAGTAAAACAAAAATAACAAAAAGGATGGTGTAGCACAGTCACCCAGCCGCAGACAGAGGACGGCGCCATAGCTGAATAGCAAAATGGACATCCCCCTGCACCAGATAAGCAACAACATCTGGCAATGAGAAGGTGCCACTGAAGACCCTATTGTTGCGCTCCTCCGAAATGTGCCACCAAGAAGAAATGAGCCACAACCTCTAGACTCGCCCCCAGGAAGCAGACAGGTGGGGGAAGGAGAAAAGAGGAAAAGAAGGCAAATGGAGGGAGGTTCTGGAAGGCTACTAACATGGGAAGGCCATGCAGAGGCAAAAACACTAACAAAGAAATGGCAAGTAGTAAAAAGGTGGACCCAAGACTCAACCGTGGTGAGACAAAGGGGACACTGGTTAGCTAAACTGATGTCCAGGCGATGTAAGTGGTCAAAAGTGTTGATGTGGCCAGCAAGAAGAAGCCAGACAAAAGTAATGGCATGAGGAGAAGGGCCTGGGGACCAAAGGGACAGGGGGTGAGAGCAATGCAACGGAAGAACCAAAAGAGACCTGGTAGCAAGAAGAAAAAGTGAATCCCTGGAAAGGTGAAAGAGGCCAAGATGGGGGTACAACAGAAGGGAGGTCAGCAAGCCGAAGGAAAAGGCGAAGGGCAAAAACCAGGTCGCACCAAAAGTGGGAGGGATAGGTGTGGGAGATGAAACCATTCCAAACACTAGGGGAAGAGAGGTCAAATTTGAAACAAATGAATAGGGTGATTGGAGAATGCTCAGTTGCGAGACGCCACCATCAAGAACACAGGAAGGACTCACATGTCGGACTAAGGTTGGTAACCCCAACACCCCCAAGAATACGTGGAAGGGCAACCATATTCCAACGTGCAAGCCAATCTGAAGGTCGATCACCGTCCCAGATAAATCTACGAATAATCATGTCAAACCTTATCAGAACAGCCACAGGAGGTCAAAAGACCGCCAGTGCATGGAGGGGGACCAACGAAAGGCAATGTTTAGTAAGAGTAATAAGACCAGGGAGATAAAACAACTTTTTCTATCAACACTGAAGGTGATTCACATGCTTCTGCTCTACTAAATTACAAAAGGAGGGAGCAGGAGGCGCCAACATAGTCTGAAGACCTAAGTAGTCCATATGTAAGCCATCAACCTTACACCCAAAGCAAGCTTTCGCAAGAAGCATCGTGGCTGGATCCACGTGAATGAGAGAAAGGTGGTCTTCAGAGGAATTAATAGAAAGACCCGAGATGATCTCAAAAACCTGAAGGATGAGCTCTATAGCGGAAAGCAGTGCCAAACAGGAGAAAGTTGTCAGCATATTGAAGGGTGGAGAAGGCCTGTAAGTGGGGGAGTGAATATGGTGTGAGAAAGCCAACGACCGCAGCATGATGAAATAATGTAGAAAAGCACTCGACAACTAAGTTGAAAAGAAAAGGGGACAACGGGCAACCCTGACAGAGGATACGATCGAGACAGAAGAAATCACCACACATCCCATTGAAGGAGACTGCAAGCTGGGCCCAGTGACAAGCGAAAGGATCCACTGCAAAGATGATGGACCAAAAGCAAGGTGTATGAGCAGGTCTGAAAGGAACTCCCAACTAACCGAATCAAAGGCCTTAGAGATGTCCAACTTAAGTATGAAGGAAGGAAGACGTAGACAGTATAGAGAGTGAACAACTTCATTGGCCAGGACAATCGTGTCCTGCAAACGTCGACCCTTGATGAATGCAACATGGAAGGGGTTAATGATAGAAGACATAACAGGCGGAAGCTACAAAGAAAGCAATTTAGCAATAATCATGTAAGGTGGTGTGCCTAAGATGGAGATCGGGCGAAAGTGGCTGATGTCTGTAGGGTTAGGATGCTTAGGCACCAAGACGCAGATGACGTGATTAAATTCCTTATGAAAAATGGAGTTGGAAGCAAATTCATCACAAAACGTAAACACATCAGTGCTACAAGCCTCTCAAAAGGTGCAAAAAAATTCAACAGGGAAACCTTCAATGCGAGGCACCTTACCAGAGCTGAGGGCCCAGACAACATTCTTGATTTCTTGGTGTAGGAAGGGCCGCTCAAGAGAGATCGCACAGGAGACAGAGAGGGAGGAGAGGTGAAATTATGGAAGCAGGGCACAAATGCAAAGATGCTTAGAATAGAAATCACGAAAATGGGCAGTCAAAGCCGGGAGAATGTCATCACTAAGAAAAACCCTATGGCCAATAACCATGGACTGGAGCAACGTTTGACGGCACCTTCAAGGTGTAGCCAAGTGGAAGAATCTAGAATTCTGTTCTCCATACAAAAGCCAACCCAGCCTAGAACGCTGCTGTCAGTGGATGGACTCCCTAATCCACCACTCCTGAGCCAGACACTTGAGACAAAGGAGGCGGAAGACTGATTCGTAGAAATATTATCAAAAGACTGGAGGGATAAAATCTCCTCATCCCAACTGGTCACCTCAGAAAACTTGCCACTGCAGAAAATGTGCTTCCAGGCAAAAACCACCCTCCAGATGGAGTGCAACTTCCGCGAGAGCCTGAAAGCAGCCCACCTACCATTGATGGTGCAAGCCCACCATTTAGGGATGGCAGCGACAAAGGACTCATTTCGGAGCCACCAAAGCTCAAAATGAAACCTGGCACGTCTAGTACCAACCCTACCCCGAATAAAGGAAAGGAGTAGTGGAGCATGATCAAACAAGTGTCTCGGCCAAGGAACCAAAGAGGATGAAAGAAAACGAGAGAACAACTAAGGCAAGAGGAATACCTGGTCCAACCTACGGAGAATGAGAGGATTCCTATTGTTGGACCAAGTAAACTTGCCATTACTCAGAGACACGTCAAAAAGACCGAACTTAAGAACGAAGGAGTGAAAAGCCGACATAGATGGACCAGAAGGGACAGGAGATCAAGAGTCGTCAGGGCTAAGCAAACAATTGAAGTCTCCTGCCAAAAGCCAAGGCGAGGAAACAAGCTAACAAGCATGATGTAGCTCATCCCATAGTTGGTCACTCAAGGGCCATAGACCGTAGTAACTAAGACCGGGCCAATGAGCCAAAGACCATTGAGAATGACTGAGATAGAGTAATAACCGACATGCACCACTTCCCTCGTAAGAGGAGGAGACTAGGCCAGCAGGATGCCCCTAGGGGCACCATTAGCCGGAAGAAACCCAAAGGACGGTTGACGCAACAAAGTACAAACACAGGCATGAGAAATCATAGACAATTTGGTGTCAACCACGATAAGCAAGGAAGGTCCATGCTGACGCACCAAAGAAGAGAGATACCTATGCCGATAACGGCTCCCAAGCCCCGCACGTTCTAACACACAACCCTCATGAAGAAACCATGCGAAGGGGCGTACATCTAGCCACTCTAGCAGTACCGAGAGGGAGGATGGAGGCCGTAGAAGCCCCAATCCTACGCAATTCCCACCGCAACCGAGTAAGGTTGGAGTGGGAGGCTGGTGCAATAGCGCAACAAATGAAGAATGAAGGAAATCAAGCTACTCCTGAGGAAGCGTGACATTAAGAGAGGCAAGCGCATCCGAAAGGGAAATGCCTAGCTCAGCATCTAACAAGGGAGAAGCAAGTGGCAACCTATCGGGCAAGAGCGGGCAAACAGAAGGTCCGTTGGTGGGACCAAGCAACTGAGCAGAAGACGAAGGAGTAGCAATGGACGCAGAATCAATACGCAGGGTGGGGGAAATAGCATCAACACAAGAGATGTGGGGGATGGCAGGGCTAATAGGGGGAAGGGGCAAGCAGGTGGGGTTGCGAGAACACTGCAACAGAGTGCGGGGAGTAGTACACGCAGGGAAGGCAAGCTGGTGCCAATGCAACTGTCAATGGAAACAGAAGAAAACCGGGCAGGTGGGCAAAGGAGGTGGTCCTAGATGGTGGGGAGGCAAAGGGGGGCCGATAACAAGGGTACGGAGCAAGGAACATGCAACAAATGGAGATGGACTGACTATGGGAGACGAATCGATAGAGGTCAAAGCAACGGAGGTCATAGTCGAGAAAGAGCAAGCAACAACAGTTACCTCAAGGGGTGACCCCCTGCTGACGGCAGGGCAGTTGACTGTGACGATGCAAAGGACCGGATGATGCCACGATCAGATAGAGCAACAAGCAGCACCTCAGGGGAGCACGGCGAAGAGAAGGCAGGGCACGACCGAGTAGGCAAGGCCACCTTCAGCGGTGAGGGAAGCAAAGGCGGGAGCTGAGGTGGCGAGAGCTCGACAAGCGAAGAAAACTTGTGCAGCAGACCACCTAGGCTGAAGACCCACGGGACCGCTACCGAGAAAGGCAAACCCCGTGTTTCAAAACAAGTAGGCCCAGGCCAAGGAAGTCTGATAGAGTCAAAGGAGATAGAGCTAGCATCCGAAGCAGGCGACTAAGAAGCAGCTGGTAGAGGAACCTAGACCCAAAGGCGGAAGCGACAGCCGCAAAGCCATGTAGTCGACCGAAAAGTCATCGGTCATTCTGACTAGCAGGAATACGATATCAAGAACATGTGGCAGCCTGGCGGCCATTCAAGGTATTACACCTCTGACACCACCAATGGCCCCATCAGACAAGATAGAAGCGACAGACCGAAGAAGCGACGTAGCCTGGAAGCACGATGGGAAGAGGGGACACACCAAGGTCAGGGAGCCGGCCTACCAACGGAGACCACCTTGGAAGTCTCAGCTGCAAGGAATAGTCAGCCATTTGCAAAAGGAGAAACAAATAGCGCGCAATTGATAGGAATGCCTGGAGGACGCTGCGAGCGTCCTGCAACAGAAGCGAGCTGACAAAATGACAACGCCATAGCCTGACAGACCCCTTTAGGCAAGGAAAGAAAATTGACTACAACACGACAAAACAAACGATTAAGGGGAAGGTGTTACCCGGTCTCATCCCACAAAGACTCGGACCACCAACCCAAGCTCCATGTGGTGATCGCAAAGGCAAAGGATGAGGGAGGGTGGCCATATGACCAACCCCGGGCAAGAACAAAAAGGCCGGCAAGAAAAACAATGAAGCCAAGCAGTTGCGTTTGGACCCTCTCAAAGCCTAAGCTCAGCACGGCCCGCAGGCCGGTGAGATGCCTCTTAGCGTGACGTGCGAGCAAGGCACTGAAAGAGGACTGGACAGCTATGAAAACGATCCAAAAGAAGAAGTGGATAGCACAAGCTGTAACGTGCATTTCATCAAACTGTTGCCGAGCAAGGAGAGGGCACAACAGAGCAAAAAGAAGGAAACACAGTCTGCAAGCAGAAGCGGTGAGTAACGAGAGGGAAGAGGAGCAAACCGCCAAGGAAGGAGCTGGTAGTGAAGCAGGTGGAGTGGATTTGGGAGAAGACGCGGCTGGAGAGGAGGTGATAACCTGGCCAGCAGCTGAGAGAGGAGAGGATCAATGTTCGTCGTGAGAGGTCGGGGACAGGGTCCTCATCTCGGTGCTCCTCAACACTATCCGGACGAGCACCATAGAAGGGAGCCTGGTGGATGACACCACGAGTGAGAGGGGGGAGTCGCAGGTGAGAGAGTAGAACAAGGCCCTAGAGAGAACCACCCAGAGCGAGCGATAGAGAGAGGGAGAGAGAGCAATAAAGAAAATGAGAAGGGGGGGGAGAGAGAGAGAAGAGAGAGAGAGAGAGAGAGATGAACACTCTATGCATGAGATTTTGGATTAACAAAAATATAGAAGGAAAATGAACAAAAAAACAAGTCCGACTTTTAGGCTATATGCTAGTTAAATTACATGTCATTTCTTGTGAAGGTTGTCTTAAAATGTCATCATAAAATTATTACAACTTACAAATGTAGTTGTGAAGATTAAAACATCTCAAATCATCCACCATCAAGTTATAAATTGTATATAAGCATCTCTAAGAAAATAGCACCGGTCAGTCCTTCGTAAAGTTGCTGATCTCTTTGACAATCGTTTGTTTATTAATTGACGCCATTGCCATCACAACTCAGCTGAAGAAAGTATGTGTTCCTAGAAAGAAGATTCATTTATCTTTGTACACCATCCATCTTAATTTTCTCAATATGTTCTGTTTCTTTTAAAAACAAACGATTAAGGGGAAGGGGTTACCCGGCCTGATCCCACAAAGACTGGGACCACCAACCCAAGCTCCATGTGTTGATCGCAAAGGCAAAGGAGGAGGAGGGTCGTCATAAGACCAACCCCGGGCAAGAACAAAAAGGCTGGCAAGAAAAACAATGAAGCCAAGCAACTACGTTTGAACCCTCTCAAAGCCTAAGCTCAGCACGGCCCCGCAGGCCGATGAGACGCCACTTAGCGTGACGTGAGAGCAAGGCTCCGAAAGAGGACTAGACAGCTATGAAAATGATCCAAAAGAAGAAGTGGATAGCACAAGCTGTAACGAGCATTTCATCAAACTGTTGCCCAGCATGGAGAGGGCACAACAGAGCAAAAAGTAGGAAACACAGTGCTGCAAGCAGAAGCTTTTGAGGAAGAAGAGGGAGGAGGAGCAAACCGCCGAAGGGAGGAGTTGGTAGTGAAGCAGGCAGAGTGGATTCGGGAGAAGAAGTGGCTGGAGGAGGAGTCGATTAACCTGGCCAGCAGCCACGGGCAACGCTGAAGGGCAGGAGAGGAGGGAATGCATATGAGAGAGGGAGAGGGACCAATGTTCATCGTGAGAGGTCAGGGACGGGGTGCCTCATCTCGGTGCTTCTCACACTATCCGGACGAGCACCATAGGAGGGGAGCCTGGTGGATGTCTCCACGAGTGAGAGGGGGAGTCGCAGGCGAGAGGGTGGAGAATTAAGCCTTTATAGCATATTTGTTCAGCATACAGTTTTAAAAGTCATGAACAAGGACTGTGGCCTTTCATTTTCTTAAAATCCAGTGAAAGTGGCCAACTATGTAGCCCTTATGGCCTTTCATTTTCTAGGCTGGCAGCGTGGGGCCACCTCTATTTCATAAAATAAAGACTTCATATGCTACTTGATGCTTATTAATTTTCTATGCTTTAGAGCAAAAAAGTTGATGTTCTAGCCCATTTGGTGTAATGGTGTTACTTCGAGAAGGAAAAACCATTCGACGGAAAATTTTTGAAAGTGTTCTTCAATCCGATTTCCATGAAAATTACTAAAGCTGCAAAGGATTACACTGTAATAGACAAGGTCGAGCACTCAAGTGTTTGAGATAGTCCTAATTCCTAAAGGGGAAAAGGTAAAGCGTGGACTCAAGGGTATTGTCTCCCAAGTATTGAATTTGTCGTGACACTGAATGGCCTATGGAAGATCAGTGACTTATGTATCAATGGGCCTATGGAAGATCAGAAGCCATTAAAGTAAAGGGATAATTTATCTCAATCTAAATTATCTACAAAGGAAGAGAAAAATAAAATGAATAATTTTCAATAAAAGGGCATTTGTGTAAATTATTCCCTATAATTTTAGTGACTTCCATGCCGAAGCT